>NC_084733.1:41532292-41714792 GCF_033978785.1 Entelurus aequoreus | reverse complement strand
TAAACATCCAATACAAAAAAGTGCCAATCTAAATATTCTGGAGCACTGTAAACATTAAGTATTGCTTTTAAAATGTGCAAAATAAACATCCAGTCCAACACAGTACACAATAACCAATTCTACTCATTCCAGTGAGTGACTAACAGTTGTAATGAAGAAAGGTTAGCATGTCTACGCTCAGAAGGGGTCGATGTGGCTGGAACTGAGAGGTAATTAGCCTTCACCTCAAACCAGGACTGCGAGCAGGCTGAGCTGCAGTTTAAGTTTCTAGAAGGTCAACGGGCTCATAGTGATGTTACTAGTAGTTGACTGGGAGGTGTTTATTATCTTTTGGGGAGAGTCCGCTGCCTGATGCTCACCTGCTATAGGGATGTGCGTATCGATCCTGTGGTATCGATATATCGATACTCACACGCTACTCATTTGGCATCACTTTTCTGAAAAAAGTATCGATATAAACCAAAAAACGGCGTGTGGGGGGTGCAAGCATCACTTTCAGATGTTTTTAATGACTTACTTAACTTACTATGTGCTGGGACACCCCCTGTACCTGGCAGAGTATAGAGCTGGCCCAGTCACGTGACAGGAGACAGCGAATGAGCATCGTCACAAGCAACACACACACAGCCAGCCGACAGCGATGCAGCCAGGCATATCCAGTGTTGTCCATTTGTTGACTTAAAACAGGCATTGTTTTTTTTTTTTTTTAGTAATGTTTACTGAATATTTTTGTGTGGAGTTTGCATGTTCTCCCCGTGACTGCGTGGGTTCCCTCCGGGTACTCCGGCTTCCTCCCACCTCCAAAGACATGCACCTGGGGATAGGTTGATTGGCAACACTAAATTGGCCCTAGTGTGTGAATGTTGTCTGTCTATCTGTGTTGGCCCTGCGATGAGGTGGCGACTTGTCCAGGGTGTACCCCGTCTTCCGCCCGATTGTAGCTGAGATAGGCTCCAGCGCCCACCGCGACCCCGAAGGGAATAAGTGGTAGAAAATGGATGGATGTTTAAATGATTATCCTAAATTCAAATAATTTCCACACAGGGGAATTCACTGTTAGTTGAAAATTGCTTGAGTATTTAAAACAAGATAAGAAAGAGATACAATTTGGAGATTCTTCATCTTTGCATTACAGTTTTATTTTTTTCCAAGAAAATCTTGAATATATGATTGAATGTGATTTTGGTTTTAATCTGTGACATGATTTCTTACATTTCGAAAACATTAGCCTATTTCATATTTCATTAATTGCTAATTATATCACAAACTTTAAAAAATAACTGCAGCTTCTTGCAATTCGGATTTGACTGTTAATTGGAAAGCCCTAATATTTATTATTATTATATATAATATATACCGTAATTTCCGGACTATAAGCCGCTACTTTTTCCCCTCGTTCTGGTCCCTGCGGCTTATACAAGGGTGCGGCTTATTTACGGCTTGTTCTTCTCCGACACAGACGAAGAGGATTTCAGTGGTTTTAGTACGCAGGAAGAAGACGATGACACAATGATTAAAGACTGACTTTTCATATACCGGTAGGCTGGTTATTTTGATAACGTACAGGTGAGCACTTTGTATTACTTTGCACCGTTGTATTATTTGTACTCTGCACGAATGCTGTTCGCCATGTCAAAGATGTGAAAGTTTGATTGAATGATTGAAAGATTTATTGTTAATAAATGGGACGCTTTGCGTTCCCAAACAGTCATCTCTGTCCCGACAATCCCCTCCGTGGTAGCAGGAACCCCAATATACTACGGTAATTACACATCAAAACCCTGCGGCTTATAGTCGGGTGCGGCTTATATATGGAGCAATCTGTATTTTCCCCTAAATTTAGCTGGTGCGGCTTATAGTCAGGTGCGGCTTATAGTCCGGAAATTACGGTAGTTATTATTATATATAATTAATTTATTTTTCATATTTGTTATTTATTTTAATTTTACTTTTATTATATATTGACCATAATAAATGTGGTATAAATGGTCTGTATTTGTCTTGTGATTTGTCTTAAATAACAATAGTAATAATATTTTTGACTGACAAAAAATTGCCAATAAGAAATTATTGGTATCGGTATCGATGAAAATGCAAGAAAAAGTATCGGTATCGTATCGAATCCTAAAAGTGTGGTATCGCCCATCCCTAACCTGCTAATCACCTATCTGCTCCACGCTGAAGCGCTGACTACATGCGCTCTGAATACGCACTGCTGATTGGCTGGTAACGCTCTGAATACGCACTGCTGATTGGCTGGTAGAGCTTTCTGTGTACCAATCAGATGGTGTGTGGGTGGGACAATGTTGCGTGCTGAGACAGAGGCAGAAGGCGCAAAGCAGCTTGTTAAGACTTTAGCAGCTAAAGTTAGCTTTAGCTTAGAAACTCGTTCGGTACACCCCCGTACCGAAACGGTTCAATACAAAACACGTACCGTTACACCCCTAGCAGATACAAATGACACATTCATGTTTTTGTGTAATGATTACAATGTATGCTAACGCGGACGATTGCCTAGTTGATGGTTGATGGTTTTCTTTTCAAATGTTCGTTCATAGCCGTTGTGCTGCTATGATAGGCCATTTCCGCTCGACAGTGTGCATACAACAACATTATTAGGCCGTGTATTGAAATACTCCCACACTTTTGACGACTTTGGCGTGCTTTTTCCCCCTCGCTCGCACAGTCTGCTTTGCGCTCCGCCATGACGGTAGTGTGACGTAAATATGTGACGCGTAGACGCACAAAAACGGCATCGACGTGTTTACATAACCGATGACGTCGACGCGTCGTTTCAGCCTTAGATAGACTCCAGACCCCCTGTGACCACGAAAGGGACAAACGGTAGAAAATGGATGCATGGATATTCCCAAACATCTTTGACAATCAAAGCATGATCTTAACAATCAACATTTTGTGTTATATATGCGTGAAGCTGGTATCTAAAGTGCAGCTCCTCCTCTGAATGCAAGTGCTCCTAAAGCAGGAGTAGAAATTCTGTATTTCTACAACATACAAAATCTGGCAAGACACCAACACACAGTAGGCCTTTTTTATTTATTTATTGTCATTAAATTGTGTTTGTCCTTTTGTGTTGAGCTGTTAAAAAAAGCATAATGTTTAAAACACATTTCATTAAAGCAAATTCATTATTTGTTCATTGTGTTAAAACTTGAAAATTATCTGTCTAGAGTACACTTAAAGGCCTACTGAAACCCACTACTACCGACCATGCAGTCTGATAGTTTATATATGAATGATGAAATCTTAATATTGAAACACATGCCAATACGGCCGGGTTAACTTATAAAGTGCAATTTTAAAATTCCCGCCACACTTCCGGTTGAAAAACTCCTTTGGATATGATTTATGCGCGTGATGTCACAAAATCCACGGAAGTGGTTGTACCCCATCGACCCGATACAAAAACCTCTTGTTTTCTTCGACAAAATTCCACAGTATTCTGGACATCTGTGTTGGTGAATCTTTTGCAATTTGTTTAATGAACAATGGGGGCTGCAAAGAAGAACGTTGTAGGTGGGATCGATCGGTGTATTAGCGGCTAAGTACAATACTTACAGCAACACAACAAGGACTACTTACTACGCCTAGCCGATGCTTGCCGCCAAACCCACGGATGAAGTCCTTTGTCGCGCTGTCGATCGCTGGAACGCAGGTGAGCACGGCTGTTGATGGGAAGATGAGGGCTGGCTGGCGTAGGTGGAGCATTAATGTTTTTATCATAGTTCTGTGAGGTCCGGTTGCTAAGTTGCTAAATTAGCCTTAGCGTCGTTAGCAACAGCATTGTTAAGCCTTACCAGGCTGAGAATTTTTAACCGTGTAGTTACATGTACATGGTTTAATAGTATTGTTGATCTTCTGTCTATCCTTCCAGTCAGGGGTTTATTTCTTTTGTTTCTATCTTCATTTGAGAACGATGCTATCACGTTACCTCAGTAGCTAAGTGTGTCACCGATGTATTGTCGTGGAGATAAAAGTCACTTTAAATGTCCATTTCACGTGCTCGACTCTCATTTTCAAGAGGATATAGTATCCGAGGTGATTTAAAATACAAATCTGTGATCCACAATAGAAAAGGAGAGAATGTGGAATCCAATGAGCCAGCTTGTACCTAAGTTACGGTCAGAGCGAAAAAAGATACGTCCATCACTCAATCAATCAATCATCAATCAATGTTTATTTATATAGCCCTAAATCACAAGTGTCTCAAAGGGCTGCACAAGCCACAACGACATCCTCGGTACAGAGCCCACATACGGGCAAGGAAAAACTCACCCCAGTGGGACGTCGGTGAATGACTATGAGAAACCTTGGAGAGGACCGCATATGTGGGTAACCCCCCCCCCCCCCTCTAGGGGAGACCGAAAGCAATGGATGTCGAGTGGGTCTGACATAATATTGTGAAAGTCCAGTCCACAGTGGATCCAACACATCAGCGAGAGTCCAGTCCATAGTGGGGCCAGCAGGAAACCGTCCCGAGCGGAGACGGGTCAGCAGCGCAGAGATGTCCCCAACCGATGCACAGGCTAGTGGTCCACCCGGGGTCCCGACTCTGGACAGCCAGCACTTCATCCATGGCCACCGGACCTATGCAACTCCCCCTCCCAAGGGACAGGGGAGAAGAGGAGAGAAGAAAAGAAACGGCAGATCAACTGGTCTAAAAAGGGGGGTCTATTTAAAGGCTAGATTATACAAATGAGTTTTAAGATGGGACTTAAATGCTTCTACTGAGGTAGCATCTCTAACTGTTACCGGGAGGGCATTCCAGAGTACTGGAGCCCGAATAGAAAACGCTCTATAGCCCGCAGACTTTTTTTTGGCTCTGGGAATCACTAATAAGCCGGAGTTCTTTGAACGCATATTTCTTGTCGGGACATATGGTACAATACAATCGGCGAGATAGGCTGGAGCTAAACCGTGTAGTATTTTATACGTAAGTAGTAAAACCTTAAAGTCGCAACTTAAGTGCACAGGAAGCCAGTGCAAGTGAGCCAGTATAGGCGTAATATGATCAAACTTTCTTGTTTTTGTCAAAAGTCTAGCAGCCGCATTTTGTACCAACTGTAATCTTTTAATGCTAGACATAGGGAGACCCGAAAATAATACGTTACAGTAATCGAGAAGAGACGTAACGAACGCATGAATAATGATCTCAGCGTCGCCAGTGGACAAGATGGAACGAATTTTAGCGATATTACGGAGATGAAAGAAGGCCGTTTTAGTAACACTCTTAATGTGTGACTCAAACGAGAGAGTTGGGTCGAAGATAATGCCCAGATTCTTTACCGAGTCGCCTTGTGTAATTGTTTGGTTGTCAAATGTTAAGGTGGTATTATTAAATATATGTCGGTGTCTAGCAGGACCGACAATCAGCATTTCCGTTTTCTCTAGTGCCTCTCTAGTCCTTCACTGTAACGTTCCTCATCTACGAATCTTTCATCCTCGCTCAAATTAATGGGGTAATCGTCGCTTTGTCGCTCCGAATCTCTCGCTCCATTGTAAACAACGGGGAATTGTGAGGAATACTAGCTCCTGTGACGTCACGCTACTTCCGGTACAGGCAAGGCTTTTTTTTTATCAGCGAGCAAAAGTTGCGAACTTTATCGTCGATTTTCTCTACTAAATCCTTTCAGCAAAAATATGGCAATATCGCGAAATGATCGAGTATGACACATAGAATGGATCTGCTATTCCCGTTTAAATTAAAAAAAATAATTTCAGTAGGCCTTTAATAATGATGAAAAAATATATATATCTGCAATTATCGCAATTAATTTTGAGTCAGCTATGAACAAAATGTGATTAATCGCAATAAATATTTTAAGCGTTTGACAGCCCTAGTATGTATGTATATATACAGTATATGTGTATGTATATATATATATATATATATATATATATATATATATATATATATATATATATATATATATATATAATGTATATACATATATTAGGGGTGTGGGGAAAAATAGATTCGAATTCGAATCGCGATTCTCACGTTGTGCGATTCAGAATCGATTCTCATTTTTAAAAAATCTATTTTTATTTTATTTTATTTTTTTATATATTTTTTTTTTAATTAATCAATACAACAAAACAATACACAGCAATACCATAACAATGCAATCCAATTCCAAAACCAAACCCAACCCAGCAACACTCAGAACTGCAATAAACAGAGCAATTGAGAGGAGACACAAACACGACACAGGACAAACCAAAAGTAGTGAAACAAAAATGATTATTATCAACAACAGTATCAATATTAGTTACAATTTCAACATATCAGTGATTAAAAATCCCTCATTGACATTATCATTAGACATTTATAAAAAAAAATGTAAAAAAATAACAATAGTGTCACAGTGGCTTACACTTGCATCACATCTCATAAGCTTGACAACACACTGGATCCAATATTTTCACAAAGATAAAATAAGTCATATTTTTGGTTCATTTAATAGTTAAAACAAATTTACATTATTGCAATCAGTTGATAAAACATTGTCCTTTACAATTATAAACACTTTTTACAAAAATCTACTACTCTGCTTGCATGTCAGCAGACTGGGGTAGATCCTGCTGAAATCCTATGTATTGAATGAATAGAGAATCCTTTTGAATCTTGGCAAAAATCTTAGCCACACTATTATCAAATGTAATAGGAAAATTAATTCATACTGACCAAACTGGCTTCATGGAAGGTCGACAATCTTTAGACAATACAAGGAAATTGTTTAATGTTATTTACTATGCTAGAATTCTCCCTTATCCCACAGCAGTATGTACTGTTGATGCGGAGAAGGCATTCGACCGCATAAAAAATTGTCATTTTTGTTTTGCACATTACGTAAATTTGGATTTGGAGATAATTGTATACAATGGATTAAGATGCTTTATACAAGGCCCATGGCATCAGTCAAAACCAATAAT
Source organism: Entelurus aequoreus (assembly GCF_033978785.1). Lineage (NCBI taxonomy): Eukaryota > Metazoa > Chordata > Actinopteri > Syngnathiformes > Syngnathidae > Entelurus > Entelurus aequoreus. The sequence goes on along the minus strand of NC_084733.1, from coordinate 41,707,835 downwards.
CATATTTCAGAACCTTTTTCTTTAAAAAGAGGAGTAAAACAGGGATTTCCTGCATCTGGATTATTATTTAATTTGGTTATTGAACCCTTAGCTGCAAAAATAAGAAGTGAAAATAATATTCATGTTATAAAAATTGGCTCTCAGTATAATAAGCTATCGATGTATTGTGACGACATAATTCTCTACCTGTCACATGTTAACTCCTCTCTACACTATATCAATAATGTAATTACTGAATATGGCTGTTTATCAGGGTATAAAGTCAATTGGGACAAATGTGAAATATTACCACTTAACACTGCAAGAAATCACAAGTTCAGAACTCCAAAATTGGGTTTGGTTTTGAAATTGTATTGCATTATTATGGTATTGTTGTGTATTGTTTTCATTTAAAAAAAAAAAAAAATCGTTTTTGAATCGAGAATCATGTTGAATTGAAAAAAAAAATCGATTTTGAATCGAATCGTGACCCCAAGAATCGATTCTGAATCGAATCGTGGGACACCCAAAGATTCCCAGCCCTAATATATATATATATATATATATATATATATATATATATATATATATATATATATATATATATATATATATATATATATATATATATATATATATATATATATATATATATATATATATACGTATACGTATGTATGTATATATGTATATATATATATACATATATATGTATGTATATATGTATGTATATATGTATATATATATATACATATATATGTATGTATATATGTATGTATATATGTATATATATATATATGTATGTATGTATATATATATATATGTGTGTGTATATATATATGTGTGTGTATATATATATATATATGTGTGTGTATATATATATATATGTATATATATATATATATATATATATATATACATGTGTATATATATATATATATATATATACATATATATATATATGTGTGTGTGTGTGTGTGTGTGTGTGTGTGTGTGTGTGTGTGTGTGTGTGTGTGTGTGTGTGTGTGTGTGTGTGTGTGTGTGTGTGTGTGTGTGTGTGTGTGTGTGTTTGTGTGTTATTTTTTGGAGGAAAGATGTGTCCTTGTGAATGTTGTGCAAAATATACATTTAAAAAAAGTTCAGTTTTATACTGCTAACATAATAATGACCGTTATTATCCCTGTAAGGGCACTATTTCTGGAACAGTCCATATCTTGACTCTTGTTAGATTGTGCAGGTGAAAGTGTATTAATTGTGTATTTATTATGTTTTCGTTGATGTTTTTGTACGTACAGGTTTATAACCTCGGAACAGGAATAGGCTACTCGGTCCTCCAGATGGTAGATGCTGTGAAGAAGGCATCAGGGAAGGAAGTAAGTACCGGCTTTTGATGAAGTAATTAATTGATTATTGATAGTACAATACATGAGAGTTGTGTGAGCTGAAGATGACAGATGATCTTTCTGTAGGTTCCCTACAAGATCGCCCCTCGTAGAGAAGGAGACGTAGCATCGTGCTACGCTGACCCTCGCCTGGCTGAGAAGGAGCTCGGCTGGAAGGCTGACTTTGAACTGGAGAGAATGTGTAATTTATCTCATCGTCCTTCAGCAAAATAAGTAGATTTTCAAAAGTAGTACACATTTGCCTGATATTATTTTGTACCTGATTGCACATAGGTGAAGATCTGTGGCGCTGGCAGTCGATGAACCCTACCGGATTTTCCAAAACGGCAGCGTCTGGTTGCTAAGGCCAAAACCCACAATCCGCTTGTACAGTATCATGTAAAAAAGCATTAAGGGAAATAAAATGCTTTATTTTTTACCTATTTTTTAACCCTTTATTGGGTAATGAACCATATTACATAAGTGGGTGTCAAAATAGACTACCTCCTAGATTTCTATGCAAATCATCAAAAAATCATGACAATAAGGCCAAATATATTTTGTATTACTTTGACACATGTGTATGATTAAAGAAAAAGGTAATAAATATGAGACTCCCCTAAGAAATAGTTACTGTAGGTAAAAAATGTAGTCGTGCATAGGCACACTCAGGAGGGACAACGAAAGGAAGACTTCCCTGATTGCAATGTGCCAAACAAAATAATAGTCATCGCCAAAGAAGTGAACTCATACATCACAAACATGCTCAGAAAGGAAAGCGTTGGTTAGAGCCGCTCAACTACTGCAGCCATCATCAAGGAGAAAGAGGATTTGGTACACATGATATCGGTTCTTCTTCTATGAAATCAACAGTGATAACTTTCTTCTTTTTTAAATGCTGTTTGTTTAAAGTTTTGATTTGTATATTTTCATTACTGGGCAGCACAGAGGTAGAGGGTTTAGTGTGTCTGCCTCACAATACGAAGGTCCTGGGTTCGATCCTGCGCTCGGGATCTTTCTGTGTGGAGTTTGCATGTTCTCCCTGTGACTGCATGGGTTCCCTCCGGGTACGCCGTCTTCCTCCCACTTCCAAAGACATGCACCTGGGGATAGGTTGATTGGCAACACTAAATTGGCCCTAGTGTGTGAATGTGACTGTGAATGTTGTCTATCTGTGTTGGCCCTGCGATGAGGTGGCGACTTGTCCAGGGTGTACCCCGCTTTCCACCCGATTGTAGCTGAGATAGGCTCCAGCACCCCCTGCCACTCTGAAAGGGATAAGTGGTAGAAAATGGATGGATGGATATTTTCATTACTGGTTTTTAATGTTCTCAATGTCTTTTGTTTACAGTGTATATAACTTAGGTTCTGACTTGCACACACTAAAAATGCATCTAAGGCATTTAACTTGTTTGTAAATCGAAGACCTCCTATAGCAGGGGTATTTAACAAATAGGTTTTAGGGGCCATATTTCCAGTAAGCTAAGGACTGGGGTGCCGCACTTTAAACAGAACTCACGGGCCACCAGTTGAATAGCCCAAAAGATGAAAAAGAGAAGACCTAAAATGGAACCATGAGGAACACTATCATATAACTAATGAAGTTCAATAAATGAATACTGACTGCATCTGAAATAAACAAGCTACGGCCACACCTTAGGTACCATTTTTATTCGTAATGTGAATCATGTTACTCCCAAAAAAGGGTGTCTTAAGAAACGCCTCTGTTATGTGAATCACAAGTTAGGACCCCAGTGTTCTATGTTTGCTAGCAAAATTAAAATGCCAATGCAAGGATCTGTCAATGTATAAACGCTGACCCTCTATACCAGTGGTCCCCAATCTTGTTGTAGCTGCGGACCGGTCAATGCTTGAAAATTTGGTGGGTGGGGGGGGGGGGGGGGGGGGGGGTGTATTTAAAAAATAAAAAAAAAAATTTTTTTTTTTTTTTTGCCCCATAAAGAAATACAATCATGTGTGTTTACGGACTGTATACCTGCAGCTGTATTGATCTATAATGATATATAATGTATATATTGTGTTTTTTATGTTGATTTAATTTTTAAAAAATATATATATATATATATATATTTGATTTCTTGTGCGGCCCGGTACCAATCGGTCCGGCCCGGTGGTTGGGGACCACTGCTCTATACAACAGGAGCAATCTTGTGTTTTTTGGAATTTGCTGCAAAAATGTCTTTGTCCCAAGTTTCTTACTGAACTCTTGGGGGTGGTATGGTGTCAACCCAGGACAGATTTGGCCCCCACCCTGCCAGTTGAATAGCCATTTCCTGCAGCTTATCATGTTTGTTATCCTGACATTTTTTAGAGTGTGAGTCTGTTTCCCCTATATCAAATATATTGATTTCCACAATTGTGAAAATATACTGTAAATTAAATAAAGGATGGTTTCAAATATATGTTTGAGTTGTATTTGAAGTGCACTATAAATTAAGTATTGCTTTGGGGATTATTTTCCCTAACACATGTCTGTTATTTTACTCTTTGCAATCACTAGTGCAAATTCAAGAAAAATGACACAAATGTGCTAAAAAAAGTATTTTTTAGGCATCGTTGAAAGTTAGCAAATAAGTTCATGCGTTCATCTGCAAGGGGCCCAACCATAGCGGGGCGCTGGGGCTTTAAATGGCTCCTTGAACCCTCGGGCACCCAGTTAATAAAACACCCACGTCAGCACAGCGCTCCTGTCTCTCTTGCCGGGTTTCGGTCTTTAGGGCTGAGCAGGAAGTGGCTGACTGTGGACCCTGGACGAGAGGAAAAGGCAAGAAAAAAGGCTACAGGGAATTAGAAAAATGGATATGGTGACGGATGTGGGGGTGAATAGGCTCTATCGGGCGTCGGGTGAATCCAACCACCAGTGAGTATCGATGGGTTTTATGGCGGGGATTAGGCGAGGGGCGTAAGCGGGTCTTGGCGATTGCTCGCGCCGGGAGAGAGGCGATGCGTTCGGGCACGCGAGGAGAATCCTCCCCGCTATTCTCGCTATGCTCCGGACCTCCAGCGAGAAGTGACTGAAGGGGAGGGAATCCGCTTGGATAAAAAAAAACGGGTGTTTCACCACGTCTATCATTTAAGTGGATGTATTGCGAATAATTATGCATTAGATATCACTTGGTTGTGTTCTGAGGTGTCTTTATTTTCCATTGTGTGCTGGTCGGAGCCTGAAGTGGGCGTCGCTCCAGGACACTGGGCTGCTCTGGTACGCTGCTGCCCGCTTTACCCTGGCAGGACTCACACGGTGCTCTGTAGCTTAAACGGGAATATAAATATATAAATTAAATGTATTTTGTTAGCTATTCGGGACACCCTGGTGCGTTGCAGGCGGGTGGTTAATAATGTCCGACTGTATCGCGTCATTAAAACTGAATGCGTGTCGTACTCGACATGAGGATGGGAAAATAGGTTACTGTTAAAAGACAAAAAAAAGTATAAACGGGGTTTACAGTTATTTAAAGCTGACTGGTGCCAATGTGCTATTTTATCTTCCTAAGGGGGGATTTGTGTGTTTGTAGCATCCGATTTTCGACGTGTTCCCTGTCTCCAATAAGGGTGATTACACGGATTTGTCACCCGAAGCTCCCTGACTGGTATCGGGTGTAGCCCAGTAGAGGAGGTGCTTTGATTGACTGCCGCTTGAGCCAATAGGAGTAAAGGACAGGCTTCAGTGGGCGGAGCGTTTGCCGGGTTGAGTGCAACGAGATAGAAATATACTTCTTTACTCTGTGCACACCTGAATTCACACATTCTACTCAGTCGGTGCACACATGCCGACCTAATGTCATCTTATAGAGAACTGTCTGTACAACATTTACCGTTGTTAGGCCTATTTTTAAAAAAAATCTTAAACCCCCCTAAATGATTTGGTGTGATTTTTATTTATTTATTTTAAATTGCGGAAAAAATATAATATATATATGAGTTAGTTAGTTAGTTTATTATTTCTACGGTCAGTGGTCAACAAAATAAACAAAACAGTTTTACATTCAAAATGCAGAGGACAAATTTCACCACATCTAGTGTGTGTGTGACAATCATTGGTACTTTAATCTTAATAAATTGACAATTTTACAGACCAAAAGGGTTTAGGCTGAAGTTGAGCACTTATTTCGCCTAACCCTATAAACAATCTCAACAACAAGATGAGCTTCATAGAAATATGCAATTTCCTTTACACAACATAATATAAATACACCTTGTACACAACATAAACACTGTTCAAATATATACACAGTTAAGACATAGACAAACAGTTGTGAAATATCCCTGTACACGTGTTGGTTAAACATTTATACGAATAATATACTATATACAAACATAATAATATAATACTATATACAAACACTTATACTTCCATTATTATGTATATCCCATTATTTAGTTGTTTAATTAACATTGATCATAATATTAATTACTGGTGTTGATTCAAGAGTGATATATTTTTCTAAGACATTGGTTTTAAAGTTTGTTTAAAATGTGTGAATTCAATTAAATAATAATTATTAATAATCCAAGTAATTAATGACTATGATTATAATACTATATATATATGAGTTCAAATAAATAATAATTCTTAACAATCATAGTAATTACTGACTATGATTATAAATCATTTGAAGACCCTTTGTCAGCGCTTATTATCCAACCCAATCCGTTCATCAGTAACGCCCGCTTTACTATACTGAAAATCCAGTCCACGTTTTCACTGTTCCCTTAGCAAGGTCGAGCCAGACCACAGTCGCATGTCCTGTAGTGTTTATGGAAGTAAACTCGAAGTAAACATGCTTCAATTTTAGTCGTCTCAGTACTGGCACATTTGTGACTATTTCAAGGATTCTGTGCAATCAAAGTCAAAATTGTCTGAATGAGGAGAAGATTATGAAAGAAGATGTCTTGCGCAGTTTGGGGGACACTTGCCTCAAAGTCACTAAGAAGAGTGTGTTGGGTACAGTGGTGGAACATTGAGTAACGTGACTTCCTAAAACATTATTTTCGCCGGTTTCTGCTAATTTGTCAAGTATTTCTTTTGTTATTGTCTATTTCGGTGAATAATACTAATCAATAATAAATATCATAAGTGTCCTCAGTATTCGCCATTATGCGACCGGAGCGCGGGAGAGTTCACACTTAGGTCGCATCATAACACTATCTGATTTATTTGTAATATAAAAGTCATAATCATATTGTCTATAATATTGCTGACAGAAAAATAACTTCCATACCGTATGACAAGCAGCATAGGTGTGCTACTTAAACCTAATTGATGTAGTTTACTTTTTAAATACACTAATGGTGCAACTGGACACACCCTTAGTGATGTAACCTAGGATAACAGGGGGTTTCGGGTCTTTCAACAATCATCCCCCTCCCCTAGGCGACCCAGCTAGGGTTGATCAGGCCTCAGCCTGTGTCCAGGTAGCGCTACTAGTACTGCCATACATGCCACGCCTCTCTTTGGACCCCGACTTAAACAAGTTGAAAAACTTATTCGGGTGTTACCATTTAGTGGTCAATTGTACGGAATATGTACTTCACTGTGCAACCTACTAATAAAAGTCTCAATCAATCAATCCCCTCCTGATCCACAGCCACCTTGATGCCACTTCTGCTGCATCTGTGGCTAACTTCATGGCCCTTTGCTGGCTGGCCCCTGTGATGCCAAGCATTCTGTAGGCCCTGCAGAGGGATTTGCCCACAAACCCTCTACATCCCACTTCAACGGGCCGGCACATCGCTCGCCACCCATTGCTCCGACACTCCTCCATCTTCATCAAACTGGAGCCACTCTTTCTCCTTGCTAGCTTGGGGCCACTTTACCCGATGATGTTCTGATGTCCTGTGTGCATCTGGTGGTTGCATCACCTGGAGGCTCCGGGCACTGTGGGGTGACTCCGAGCTTGGCTCCTCCTGCGTCTCACCAGGCGTAGTTCCTGTGCGCTGTGATTCTACCACCTTCTGCATACACTTCATCCTGGCCTGGTGGATCCGCAGGCCATGTCGGTTCTTGCATACCTTCCCACATATGCATTCCATAGTCGTCGTCGTGTTTCCATTGCCATGTGTCGTCATCCTTTGATCCGTCCAGTGGGACTCTCTTCCGCTCCCCTCTCGGGAATCCCTGGGGGTATATTTCCTGTAGGTCGATTCGTAGCTTGTTGTGGGTTCCTTCCTCGCAGAAGGTGCAGCTCGGGATGCTACCCCTCACTGCCCCGGTGCCGTCTTTCCGGGCTGTCCGCTGCCTCTCCAGCTGTCACCAATCTGTACTTGGTGGTCAACCAGACTGTTCCTGGTAGTCACTGGTTGTCCCAGAAAAGCAACTTTTTAAATACACCAGTGGTGCAACTGGACACATCCTCAGTGATGTAACCTAGGATCAATCATTAAGAGCCTTAGTGTTATTTTAGAGTAGTTTTTTGGGGGCTCTGAAAACTGGATGGACTGACAGATTAATATTCAACAAGGTAGAGTTCTATGGGTGTTTTTTATTTTCACTTTTGTCGTTTCACCATAAATGGCAGGTTATTGTGAAAGTCCATATTGCCTTGAATTTGACGCTTGTGGTCTAAATGTCTTAAATTACCATTACAGTAATAACAGGAAACTAACAATATTGCTTTTCAACCATTTCCATTTCTTCAGTATTTGCTGAGTAATTATAATACAGTAACAACAAGTTGTAAGCCAAAAAAATATTGCAAGTGTAAAATTTTAAATCAAAGAGGTTGTGCACAGACAACATATCTTTGGGTGGACATCCAGCCCCTGTTTTCCAGGCAAGAACGTCTTTCCACCAGAACCTCCTCTGTTTTTAGGTCAACTCTGTAGTGTTGTGCAAATTTGTTTACACTGCTATCATCTGTGCAACATTTCCTTGTTTGCAAGTTGCCTGCAAGCTTTTCAATGCAACAACACTGTCCTTATGTATTTGGGCCATCTCATGCTTACTAAAGATGACTGAAGCTTTTTTACACATCCACTTTCAACCATTTAGATTTATTCAGTGTTGTGTAATTCTAATACTGAGCCAAAAAGTTGTGAGCGAAAATATCTTGCAAGTGCAAAACTTTTTTGCTTGTGCGTCCAACTGGAGCCTATAGTGTCCAGCTGCTTTGGTGCAGGTAGCTGGTCCACAACTTAAACTGAGCCAGGGTCATGAAAGGCAGCTATGTGAATCACTACATTACCAACGGGCTTTTGTAATGTTAGAATAGTTTTTTTCTGTCATTTAAATATGTAAGTCATAAAAAAAGACGTCAAAAATGTTCATATGAAATTAATATAGCCGTGAAAGTTCAATAATAAGTTTGCTTGAATCATCAATCAATCAATCAATCAATTGAATTGAGGATGTCCAAGACTACATAAAGTGGAAAAGGGATATGATTTATTAAGTTTTCCTTCTTCCTACTCCTTTTCGGGCATGTGAAGAGAAATTAAATTAAAAAATATAATGTGTCATGTTGAAATTGCATACATGTTCAAAATCAACTTCAACCTGTACACCTGTTATCCAAAATACAAAACAACTCGTTCCACATGAAACAAGTACTGGCACTGTAAAAGATGTCATTTAAAAAAAGAAAACACGGAATATAAAAAGGCAATATCACAATATTTTTTGTGACAGTTCTTTCAACTTCCGATGCAATGTTTTTCACCACTTATGGAGTAGAGCGGCATCGGATGTCTGTTACCTTGTGCTTGTTCCATGGTTGGTCTGGCTCCTTAAATTGTACGTGGTGCTCACACATGAAGTCGTTAATGAGGGTTCCGTTGATGAGGCTGAACTTGTCATATGCATTGTGGTGTCCTGCAGGCAGCCTCAGAGATGGTTCAACACGGCCGACATCACAGTGGCTCACCAGACCAGCCTGCTCAAGCAGCTCAACCAGCAGAGGCGTCAGGAGCTCTTCTGCGATTGCAGCGTGCTGGTGGAGGGCCACCTCTTCAGGGCCCACCGCAACGTCCTGTTCGCCAGCAGCGGCTACTTCCGCATGCTGCTGTCCCAGGCGCCAGACGGCATGTCGGAGTCTGTGAACGCCACCTTCGATGTCTTCAGCCCTGAGACCTTCACCGTCATCCTGGATTTCATCTACTCGGGCCAGCTGGACCTGTCCAGTCACAACGTGATTGAGGTGATGTCTGCGGCCAGTTACCTGCAGATGAACAACGTTATCAACTACTGCAAGAACTTCATTAAGTCCTCTTTGGACATCAGTGCGAAAGACGAAGACAGCGATCGTTGCCACAGCTTGTCAGAGACGTGCAGCTTTACCAGTGGCGCAGGAGAGGACGCTGGAGAGCAGCAGCAGCAGCATGCAGACCCTCGTTCAGTCAGTCCACCTCCAGCACTTTGGACCAGGGACAGCTCCAGGTCCCAATCTAGCTACATAGGGAAGGACTTGGAGCAGGACATTTCAACATCAGCCTTGAAGACAAGCCCTAACAGTCCTGCTAATGAGCTTAACACAGACTTAGAGGACCCCCAAGACCCTCTGTACACATTACCCGTGTCTGAGCGGCGGCGTTCCAGAGGAGCAAATAAGAGGAAGGCGTCCAACAACACCCGTTCGAACCAGAATGAGGACCTGGACATCCAGGAAGCGAGGACACAGAAGGCGGAGAAGGCGGAGGAACTTTACAACAATTTACCGCCTATTGTGGGTGTTATTGGACACTTTAACAAAGGTGAGCAGATACACAAATCCAGGGATTGACCAAAATAAATTTTTTATCGTTTTTATTTATTTATTTTTATTTTTTTTACAGAGTCCAACCCCATAATGCGCTTCAAATGCCCCTTCTGCACACACACGGTGAAAAGGAAGGCAGACCTTAAGCGCCACTTGCGATGCCACACGGGCGAGAGGCCGTATCCCTGCCAGGCCTGCAATAAGCGCTTCACTCGCCTGGAACATCTACGCAGCCACTTTGAGACGGTACGCACACCTATGAACTTAAAGGGGTCCTATCATGCGAAACCAACTTTTCTTACCTGTTGGTACCTGTTTTGTGTATTTGGGATCCCCATAAGTCCCGGAAATTTGATATCAAACTATGGAGGCATGGCGGAGATATTTATAAAACCATCTTGCCTTCTTCCAAACTTGCTACAACATGGAATCTGAGACTTTAGTGACGTATTTTGCCTTAGTTATGTCAGCGGATATCTCCATGTATGGTAGAGGTTTACCCGAAGAGCTTTGTGCGAGCCTGCCATTTTCATCTAGTTGTAGTCTAACACTGTAGTCAATAAATTCCTACTTTTTCTCTATTCTCTTGTTGTGGGGCAGACTGGCTCACACATGCACATGCATATTTCGTTGTTCCATCCATCCATTTTCTACCGCTTGTCCCGTTCGGGGTCGCAAGGGGTGCCGGAGCCTATCTCAGCTACATTTGGGCGGAAGGCGGGCCATTTCTAATACAAAGCAGCGTATTGTTCTAACTTATATCTGTCGCTAAAAATTACAACTTGGCTGAAGGGGTGGAGACGCAGTTGAAGTACAGGCAGATAAATAAGATGGCCCACAAAATGGCGCATCCTGAAGAGATGGTCAGAAAGCGACTTGAAGATTGTCTGCAAATCAAAATCTATGCACAATTTTGACCAAAGAACCACCATCCCATGTTATGCAGACCACAAGGAAGTGTTTTAAAAGAAAATCATTATATGACTCCTGTAAAGCCTATGCTACAACATTTAAGCCCTAAATCAGGCATTTTCGAGTATAGAAGTGGCTAAATGAAGTAAACATATTTATATAACAGTTGTTTTGGTCACTAGTGGAGACCAAACCAATCGCAGCGCACTGTTCAGTATCGTGGCCACTGACTGGCCTCAGAAAGCTTTACTAAATTGCAGTGCTATTTAACTGCAGGCCCAGAACAACAACATACTGGCCCTCGAGTTCAGTTCATAACTTGGGAGACAAACATTTTTGTAGCTAATTCCTAAAACACTAAAGTGCTCCTGTGGACAAATGTAAGCACTTGCATTGACATTTTACCTTGCTAGCAGACACTGGGGTCCAAACGTGTGATTTACATACCTGAAGTGTTTCTCAGTGCCTTTAAGTACTCTCTTTTTTGGCAGGTACACATTTTTATCGTAATGTGATTCATGTAACCAAGGTGTTGTAGCTTGTTTACTTCAGATTCAGCCAGTAATCATTTGTTCAAGTTAGTTAATTATACTAGTAGTGTTCCTCAAGGTTCCATTTTCGGTCCTCTCCTTTTCATCATTTTGGCTATTCAACTGGTTGCTCACAAGTTCAGTTTGAAAAACTTGTGAAAGACTCACATTTTTGCATCAAAATGTCTACTGTAGAGAACACTGATTCTATATACAAAATCAGACTAATAGTGAAGGAAGAAGTCCTGCCTCAAAAACAATTTACTTGAATATCCCTGCTGTATTGGATGAAAAAAGTGTGAAGGTGACCAAAAGGTGTTATTTCATGTCGAGAGAGAACCAATAATGTCGAAAAATATATTTATAAGATAGTAAACTTTTTTATGCTTAGGTTATGAAAATATTAAATTTATAATTAATGATTAATACTTTGCAGAAATATATATATTGCGGTCATGTCCCGAGCCAGTTAACAGCGAAGAACGAGGAACGACTGTATTCATATCGTAAACATGGAATGGTTAGTCCGCTTCACGCTTGCACTCAAAAGAAGAGAACAAGAAAAGAAGGTATTCCACTGGTATTCCATTTAGCCTCCTCTTCTACTGATGTTTTTATTGCTGGAATTGTACCTCGAGCTGAGTTGAGGTGTTCCAAGAACAGTTAGTTATCTAACAAAAAGAAAAAAATTGATGTTGTGGAAAAATGACTGCCAGATTCTTTTTCAGGAGCAGAAAAATACATAAAAATAACTTGTTGGTGAAATTTGGGTCATCTGGATGCTATGGGTCCTTTCCATCTGACCTCTGTCATCTCGTTGTCAGATCCATCAAGCCAGGAAGCTGGTGTGCAGAAAGTGCAAGTGTCCGGTGACCGAGGCGACGGGCCACGTGGTCTGCGAGGGCACACGGCGCTTCCGCATGTGCGCCACATGCATCCAGGAAGTGGGCTGCGACAGCATGCCCATGGACAGTCTGGAAGAAACCAACGAGGAGCCGGCTCTGTTGCTGGGCGTGGATGGTGAGGAGGAGGAGAGTAACAGGGCCTGGGTGGCAACGGACGACGATGACCTGGCGGAGGACTCGGGGGCTGACCTCATCATTCAACAAGTGGATGACAGCGATGAGGAGCTGCAGTGATAGTGGACCAAAGTGTGTGTGTGTTTGCGTTAGAGTGTGTGTGCAGAGGCATGTGCAAATATTGACTGTTGGTGAGCATGTTCAAGCCATACCTGAGAATGTGTGCTTCAAATATGTTTATACTTTTACTATTTGAGTTTACTATGATATTATCCTGTAGGGCTGAGACTTTATTTTATACTTTTGTGACAGGTTTTATCACATATATGCAGTATCCAAAGCATGCATCTTGTGTGTTTCCCTTGCTTTGTTTAGGTGTTATAATATGATATTGTTTCATATAATGGGAACCTTTTTGCTTTTAACAGCTTTGGCAAAATTTGGCACTTGAGGAATGAACAATGGAGGACTGAATGATTTTCAATGTCTTGCTCATTTTATTCACTTAAATATGCACTATGCTGTAAAGCCAATTATAATTTATTTCTTCTTTTTTACTTTTGGACACATTAAAGATATTTTTCTAGACCTTAATGAGTAGAAATGTCATCCTCAATCAACTAAAATCCATGAGAACCTAAAACCAGGTGTGTTCGAAGAGCAAAGTACTTTTTTTATTGTCCTTTGGCAACACAAGATTAACTAAAGGCCTAAGTGGCCACATGTGTGGACAGCACCTTTTAGCTCTTATTTCCAAAATTGTGTGCACTACTGAATTGGGGTCTTATGCTGACATATGGACACTTATACTGCTATTTGGTGGTGTCAGAAGAGTATAACATACAATGGAATTTGGAAAAAAAAGTGTAAAAATAAAAATGTGCATGTCACTACACATGAAGTACACGTTTGTGTACTTACGGACTAAGTACATCATATTAAAAGATGATTTTTAGTTTTTATTCTAATTAGGGTCCAATAAGCCCAAATAGCAAAGAAAAATAAAAAAAAGCATGTAAACAAACAGCTTGGGCCTTAAGAGGTTAAATATATTAAACTACATGCAATCTTCATTGAATTGTTTAGCATATATAATAAGTAAACAAAAGCGGAGACATTTATTTTTTTAAATACCCCTCAGTTATGTATTTTTTTTATCTGTATGCAAACCAGTGGAAAAAGTCTGGACATAGTAATAATAATACCTTTTATTAGTAATGCACTTGACCTTCCATGCAAGTCTTGCATTTCTGAGTTGGCTAACAGATACGCTTGCTTAAAAAGAGATAAAAACAACAAGAAATGTGAGAAAAAGAAAATAATACAAAATGTCCTAAAAAGACAATTTGAATCAAAACGTGTAACTCTTTTGAATGACTCCCCTTCTTTTAGCAATATTGATAGTGTCATTAATTAATTACATGCATATACAATCCTGCATTATTCAATAGAAGTTTAAGTAGTTAATCAAACACCTGGATGCAAAATTATAAACATGAGTGCATTGGATTAGTTATTGTATTAAATCGCACCGTTTCTTGGCAGAGGTCCAAGCTTTTTTGTAAAACAAACATTGACAAATATGTTATATTTGTGGCAGAAATAACGTGTAATAATAATCTTGTCAATGTGTGCCAGAGCAATCCGTGACCGCTAAGTGGCAGCCGCGCGCTGCGCATTCAGCTGAGCGTACCCCTTGGACAGAGAAGAAGTGACGTCAGCCAACAGCTAAAAGCCAACATGGCGGCCGTGTTGAGGTTTGTCAACAAAAATGCGTTGAACTCAGCGGTAACGGGACAACAGTACTACTCGCTGAGCTCTGCAGCAAAGGTCAGAACAATTTGTTTGTTCAAACGCCTCTTTCACCTGGTCTAACTTCCACCTTGTTAAGTAATTCACGCTTAGTGGGCTATAAATCCACGCTAAAACGCAAAGGTGTGTGTGCGTGTGTGTAGGCTGGGGCGAGAGCAGGTCAGGCTCTCCCTGGAAAAGTGAAAATAGTGGAGGTGGGACCCAGAGATGGCCTTCAGAATGAAAAGGTAACTTAGATATACAAACCCCGTTTCCATATGAGTTGGGAAATTGTGTTAGATGTAAATATAAACGGAATACAATGATTTGCAAATCATTTTCAACCCATATATTGAGACTACCCTCAATACTTTTTAGATGGAAATTAAAAAAAATGACAACATAAAGGAAGTAGTTGAAAGCTTCAATAATTATTTTGTAAATATTGGACCAAAATTGGAAGAAATGATTCCAGACCCAGTTCCAATTGAGGACTATAATGATACCATAGAGCGAAATCCCAACTCCATGTTCCTCAGTAATGTGACACAGGAGGAAATAGTTAAAATCGCGAAAAAATGTAAATCTAAGACTTCAACTGATTGTAACGGAATTGATATGGAAACGATAAAAAAGTTAATTGAAGAGATCTCAGGACCATTAATGTATATTAGTAACCTATCATTTCAAACAGGTACATTTCCAAACAAAATGAAAATAGCTAAAGTTGCGCCAATTTATAAGACTGGAGACAAACATCAATTTACAAATTATAGACCTGTTTCTCTACTTCCACAATTTTCTAAAATCATTGAAAAACTGTTCAACAACAGATTAGAAAGTTTCATAAATAAAAATAGAATACTCGAAGAGAACCAATATGGATACAGAGCTAATGTTTCAACTTCAATGGCTTTAATTTCAAATTACAGAAGAAATTACCAATGCAATAGATAGTAAAAAATGTGCGGCAGCGGTTTTTATGGATCTAACTAAAGCATTTGACACAATTAATCGCAATATTTTATTCAAAAAACTAGAACGATATGGCATCAGAGGGTTAGTCTTAAACTGGATAAGAAGTTATCTAACGAACAGGAAACAATACGTGAAGCTAGGCGAACACACATCTACAACGCTAAATATATCCTGTGGTGTACCTCAGGGATCAATACTAGGACCTAAATTATTCAATCTCTATATAAATGACATTTGTAAAGTTACAAAAGATTTAAAGTTAGTATTATTTGTGGATGATACAACAGCGTTTTGTTCAGGAGAGAACACACAGGAGATAATACAAATAATAACAGAAGAAATTAACAAATTAAAAAGATGGTTTGACAAAAACAGACTATCGTTGAATCTTAGTAAAACTAAAATAATGCTATTTGGTAACAGTAGAAGAGAAAGTCAAATACAAATAGACGGAATAGAAATTGAAAGAGTAAATGAAACCAAATTTCTAGGTATAATGATTGATGATAAATTGAACTGGAAATCTCACGTAAAAAATATACAACATAAAGTTGCAAGAAACACGTCAATAATGAATAAAGCAAAACATGTTCTAGACCAAAAATCCCTTCATATTCTCTACTGCTCACTAGTGTTACCATATCTGAGCTACTGTGTAGAAATATGGGGAAATAATTACAAAAGTACACTTCATTCATTAACGGTGTTACAATAAAGATCAGTTAGAATAATACATAATGTTGGATATAGAGAACATACAAACCCTTTATTTATTGAATCAAAAAAACTGAAATTCCACGACATAGTGAATTTGCAAACAGCTAAAATTATGCACAAAGCAAACTATATCCTGCTACCCAAGAATATACAACAATTCTTCTCAAAAAAAGAGGAGAATTATAATCTTAGAGAAAAACATAATTTAAAACATTTGTTTGCACGTACAACACTTAAGACCTTCAGTATATCAGTATGTGGAATTAAATTATGGAATGGATTAAGCAAAGCAATCAAACAATGTACTAATATGATACACTTCAAGAAACTCTTCAAACTTAAAGTGTTTACAAAGTACAAAGAAAAAGAACCATGACAAACATTCTCAATTTATTTCATCCATCCATTCATTCATTCTTAAAGTAATCTTACTTATCTCATTATATAAAATATGACTTACTTCACCAATTATTATTATCGAATTCTTACTATTATTTATTTATTTATTTTTATTGGGATTACTTATGGAGTTTATTGTGAATAAATTGTGAACAGGAAGTGAACAAAAAGTTTTGCAACTGTTATGTAAAGAAAAGGGGTAGGATTAAATAAGCTCTGCTTCTTCCTACTCCTTTTCGAACATGTTGAAAAGAGAAACTGGAAATTGTGATGTATCATGTTGTATGCTTGCATGTTCGAAATAATCTCAAACTCAAACTCAATATTCAGTTGAATATGCTACAAAGACAACATATTTTATGTTCAAACTGATAAAAAAAAATTTTTTTTGCAAATAATCATTAACTTTAGAATTTGATGCCAGCAACACGTGACAAAGAAGTTGGGAAAGGTGGCAATAAATACTGATAAAGTTGAGGAATGCTCATCAAACACTTATTTGCAACATCCCACAGGTGTGCAGGCTAATTGGGAACAGGTGGGTGCCAAGATTGGGTATAAAAACAGCTTCCCAAAAAATGCTCGGTCTTTCACAAGAAAGGATGGGGCGAGGTACACCCCTTTGTCCACAACTGTGTGAGCAAATAGTCAAACAGTTTAAGAACAAAGTTTCTCAAAGTGCAATTGCAAGAAATTTAGGGATTTCAACATCTACGGTCCATAATATCATCAAAAGGTTCAGAGAATCTGGAGAAATCACTCCACATAAGCGGCAAGGCCGGAAACCAACATTGAATGACCGTGACCTTCGATCCCTTAGACGGCACTGTATCAAAAACCGACATCAATCTCTAAAGGATATCACCACATGGGCTCAGGAACACTTCAGAAAACACTGTCACTAAATACAGTTGGTCGCTACATCTGTAAGTGCAAGTTAAAGCTCTACTATGCAAAGCGAAAGCCATTTATCAACAACATCCAGAAACGCCGCCGGCTTCTCTGGGCCCGAGATCATCTAAGATGGACTCATGCAAAGTGGAAAAGTGTTCTGTGGTCTGACGAGTCCACATTTCTAATTGTTTTTGGAAATATTCGACATCGTGTCATCCGGACCAAAGGGGAAGCGAACCATCCAGACTGTTATCAACGCAAAGTTGAAAAGCCAGCATCTGTGATGGTATGGGGGTGCATTAGTGCCCAAAGCATGGGTAACTTACACATCTGTGAAGGCACAATTAATGCTGAAAGGTACATACAGGTTTTGGAACAACATATGCTGCAATCTAAGCGCCGTCTTTTTCATGGACGCCCCTGCTTATTTCATCAAGACAATGCCAAGCCACATTCAGCATGTGTTACAACAGTGTGGCTTCGTAAAAAAAGAGTGCGGGTACTTTCCTGGCCCGCCTGCAGTCCAGACCTGTCTCCCATTGAAAATGTGTGGCGCATTATGAAGCGTAAAATACGACAGCGGAGACCCTGGACTGTTGAACGACTGAAGCTCTACATAAAACAAGAATGGGAAAGAATTCCACTTTCAAAGCTTCAACAATTAGTTTCCTCAGTTCCCAATCGTTTATTGAGTGTTGTTAAAAGAAAAGGTGGTGTAACACAGTGGTGAACATGCCCATTCCCAATTACTTTGGCACGTGTTGCAGCCATGAAATTCTAAGTTAATTATTATTTGCAAAAAAAAAAAAAAAGTTTGAGTTTGAACATCAAATATCTTGTCTTCGTAGTGCATTCAATTGAATATGGGTTAAAAAGGATTTGCAAATCATTGTATTCCGTTTATATTTACATCTAACACAATTTCCCAACTCATATGGAAACGGGGTTTGTAGTTTGGTAGATTTCACACACAGTCACCATTTATCATAGTCATTTGTGAATGCCTTGCCATGTGTCAAAGTCAGTTCTTCATACTTATTCATCTTATGTCACTGCCTTTTTGTCAGACTATTGTCCCAACAGAGACCAAAATCCATTTGATAGACTTGTTGTCGGAGTCTGGGCTTTCAGTAGTAGAAGCCACAAGCTTTGTGTCCCCCAAGTGGGTTCCACAGGTGAGTTTCTTCTCCATCAGTGATTACATGCAAAATGGTGTCACACTTGCAGATGTGGTAGTGTCGAAACTGTAATGATAGTGTTCACTTATTGGTCTTTGTTGATATTTTCTATGTCAAAGATGGCCGACCAGGCGGAGGTAATGAAGGGTATTTGTCGGAAACCTGGGGTGTCTTACCCGGTCCTCACCCCCAACCTCAAGGGCTTCCAGGCTGCTGTGGGTATCAAGAAGCATTCATCATTTCCCTTTTATTTTGTAATTTTGTTTACATCCTTGTCATCTAGTAATTATTATTCCGCCTCTTCTTTCAGCGACTAACCATGCCTACAATTTTCATCTGATTCAATGCGTTCCACCATCAAAATGTTCAGCTCATTCACTATCACAATTTTCCCAAAAAATCCCAGAGTTCTGGGACATTTATCCCATTCAAAATGTTTATTTTTTCTTTCAACTACTCACATTTGTCAACTATTCCACCATCAAAACATCCAGGGTATCTATTTTTTCTGTCCCAAAAATGTCTGAAATTTCCCGAATTCCTTCATACCAATTCTCAATGAAAGTGTTACTACAACAACACTGATTCAAAAAATTCTAAACACCAACTCATTCAGAGAAATTGTGCTATTTGCTGTATTTAAAGAAAATTTAGTTTTCCCAACATTCCCAAATTTCCAGGAAATTCCCATTCAAATAAATGGACATTTTTTTCGATGTTAAACAATTCCCAGTTTTTCTCAACCAATTCAAACCATTCCACGATCTACACGTTCCTTTCCTCCTGGACATTCAAACAAAATCTTTCACAATTTACCCCTAAAATTACGTTTTTTTTCCCCGAAATTCAGCAAAATTATTTCTCAATTCAAAAGTTTTACTACTTCCAAGTTCAACATCTCTCGACCAGTTCCAACATCAACCCATTTAACTCTTTCAGGACTTTCATGTTATCACCTTACAAAAAGTTCCACTTTACCCAGAATTCACAAATTTCTAGGAAATAATCCAATAAATGGACGATTTTTTCATCTTCCACAATTCTCACGTTTCTCAGCCATGGCAGTAACTACCATTGAGGACACAGAGGTCATGTCCTCTGTATTTTTTTTAGGTGACAAAAGGATGATAATATCACTGACTGTTAATGTACTTTGTGTAGGACATTGTGTGTGCTGTAAATCACCATGCGGTAGATCATCCTCGGACCCTCTACAACTCCAACAACATAACGCAAAGAAGCATTTTGCGTGAAGAAGCACGTTAAAATGTAAATTATTGAATGAAAAGGCGCTGCATATAACATTTTACCCCAAACGTATTCCTGGCCACGTCATGCTCTGTCATTGATTAAAATATGAAGGCAACATTTCCTCCAGTATTTCCAATGGCTCCATGGCGGACTTTGTTAGTACTTGCAGTGCAAAGCAGAAGTTCGTGGGTTTGAACCCAGGCTGAGGTTGAATATTTTGTATGTTTTTAAAAAAAAATTATAATGATGTTCAAATTGTTTAATATGGTAAACTGCAGCATATTAATAAAAAAGTGGACTGTTACAAAATCATGCTGATTATCAAAGATGTTAGATGAGTGATAAATAGTTATAACTGAATGAAAGATTTTGTTATTCTAGAAATTGATTGTGTTGTTCAAGGTAATATAATTTATATGGTGCTGGGATACACAGGATTTCAGCATTTCAAAGTTTCTCTTGGACAACCAATTTTTGACATCGGCATTTGTCAAATCCTAGTTTTCAAACCCTGTTCTCCACCGATTCAAAACATTCCAACACCAACTCATTCAACTCATTGTTTTCCTTGGCACCAGCATACTAACAATAGCATGCTAATATTTTTCGTCTTAACTATTCCAACATACATTTTAACTTTTCAGGATTTATACTATGTTTCAGTACAGCTTCCACTCTTCAACATTCTAACCATGTATACATTAATTTGACTTAATGTCAACATTTATTCAACTTTTCCCCAGCATTTCGCTCCAGCATTGGAGCATCCTCATTTCTACAGAAATTGCTTTATTCTGTCTTACATTGGTCTTTCCCTTCTCTGACGTCATACAGGTGATGGCAGGAGCCTCAGAGGTTGCCATATTTGGTGCTGCATCAGAGCTGTTCAGTAAAAAAAACTTAAATTGCTCAGTGGACGAGAGTTTGCAGCGCTTTGACGAGGTAATGAAAGCTGCTAAAAAGGAAGGAGTGCCAGTAAGAGGGTAAGCAGATCTTTGACAACCTCACAATATGGCTTAACCATTAACGTTAATACTTTTATTCGCCCTGCAGCTATGTGTCATGTGTTCTTGGCTGCCCATATGAAGGCAAGGTTGCTCCTGCTAAAGTTGCACATGTGAGTACCGGTTTAACAAAATCTTAATGAGTGTTGTTTCTGTATTTGCGTTCTATTTAGGTTGCCAGGCTACACTATCCTAAAACTATACCATACAAATGGAACCCTCTGATATTATGTGTGTCACTGTTGAGAAATGTTACTTCATCAAAAGGCCAAAATAATGTTTAAAACAGGTGGGCAGCTGAACACATGAAGGACTTTAAACATACAGTAATACATAGATTAAATACAATAATTAAATGAAATGGTGATTAAAAGAAAAGTTAGGGTGTACCGATTCAACGTTTTCACTTACCAGTTTTGGAGTATTGACAGATGCCGATATTGATCTTATCCGATATCAGCACAAATAATTCTTGCTTTTATGTTTTTGTTGTGTGAAATGTTAGAAAATGGTTGATTAATTAAAATTACTCAAAAAGAGAACAGTATGAAAAACACTGACCTATTATTTATCATAAACAGTTTGGAATGGACTTATGCTGTCTTCAAGGTTAAGGGAAGTTGTAATTGTTTTTGGCGACACCTAGTGGCCACTGTAGTGAAGTGCATGATGTAGTAAGCTGAATGATGCTGACATGTTTATTACTGGCTACTTTCTGATATGCTTCTTTGTATCTGTAAGTAACATGCAATTGCAGTAAAATAATTGTTGTAATGTAGTGTTTTTAGCTGTTCAATTGAGGGCACTTATGTATGTCCCGCTTGTGTGCTATTGTGTGTTTAGCTGTTGTGTAGCTGCTAGCTCCTAGAAGCCTATAGCCTAGCCCTAGCGTGTTTAACTTTTGTAAATTACTATAGGGCTTGAAAGGGCACTGATTTCGCAATGCGTTGTGGGTGCAGGGTAGCCATTTTTGTTGGACGTAGGTCTCGTTTACATGGCTGTACTGTATCCACGGTAATGTGAGAGAGAGCAACAAAATGGATTGAAATGGACCGTACAAAATAAAATAAAAATCAATGTGACGCACCGAGACACACTGTACACTTCCAATGGCTCGCTACCTCAAAGTGTTTTAAATTGGTTGGAATTGATCCATATGAGCACGTCTAATGGACAACAGATTCAAGTAAGCTGTCGCCATTGTCGAAGACAGTTAGTTTTTATACCAGTGAATAATTTCAGAATGCAAATTCTGTTAAGGCTCATTGTCCTCCATTTAAATTGCTTGTAATCTATGGCTTTCATCTCTTGTGTGTCCGAGATGTAGTGAGTGTGCCAGCTCATTTCATAAGCAGGTTTGCCCGGAAAACATGCTTACTATTACTTTCAAATTCTTTGATCTCTGTGCTACTGCTCTGAAGATAATACTCATTATTTTTTCTGCTTGGCCATGACTAAAAGTAAACAGACATGTTTTTTTCCAAAATACTGTACGTTGTTGGTCACCCGCAGCTAGTTTGGCTAACGATAACAGCCTATTAAGTGCTACATGCGAAACAGAATAAAACATGCTTTGATTCAAACTTATCAGTCTAAAAATGCAGTGAACACACCAACATGTACCAGGTGATGGCGTCAAGTCATGTGTGAACGTCTCAAAGTTGCTATCCAGGCTATTCATCGTCTCTTTATTAGCTTCAAAACCTGACATCCTTGGCTTTGCTTTCACGCTGGTAGTGAAAAAAATCTCCCCAAAACCTTTTTATTTCCCTAAAATAATAATAACATTGGTTGTGGCAGTTAATGATGCCGCACGTTTGCGCCATTTTTTTTTAACTGTTAAAGGAAAAAAACTAAAACTCAAGCACTGTGTCTTGCATTCGGCCATGTAAATTAGGTACTCAATAAGCAAACCCGCAATGCGTTTCTACGTCACAATTTCAATCCCTATAGAAAAACAACAACATTGCCTTCTTATTGTAGGTCATTTGGCTGTTAACTGGTTGTTGAGCTTTGTGCAAGTACACGGACGGACTGCTTTTATCGGAGCATTTGTATCGAGGATTTTACATGCAAGGTGATATAATGTGATACTTGTTTTTTTGCTGATAGCAGATCATAACACCCCGAAAAAAAGAGAACTCCTTATGAAAGCTGCTTTCCTGAAACCAATATTTATATTCAGCTTTAACTTACCATCATACAGTGCTCCAAAACCAACAAACCACTTTGGCCTTAACAGTAAAAGGGCTGCATGCTACATCCTGTCTGACTGCAAGACTAAGACCCTCCGTTACGCTTACTTTTATCCATTCTGGTTGTCTTGCAGACATGTCTAACTTCTTAAAATATTGTCCCAGGTTACTATGGAAAGATAACCTTCTTCTCCCAGATCTCCTTGTAAGATTACAGAATCATGGACACCTTTTATTCTTTAATCATCTTTAAAAAGGGTGGCGAGTCGACAGTCAAGCAGTTGGGAACAAATGTGTGGCCAATATTAGTGATTGTTTGTCCTCTACCTAAGATTGGTATGATTTTCCTTTTCCTTTCGATAGTGATAACTTTCTTCTTTTTTGGTGCACTGCTGCTTGGCTGACATACTGAAGTATAAAAAAAGTGGGAAAAAAATTGCTGTTGTATTCTTCCTCAGTGTGGATTACTGACTTGAAGCAGGCCCATTAAATAAATACTAAGCGCGGTAACTAGTTTTCAAGCGAATCCTTTTTAAATGCCCCAAAATTAGGTTTTTCCTTCTTTTAATCCTAAAATTCAGAATGTCGTTAATAGAGGACAACCTTCACATCAATGCTATTGCAGGTGAAAAGCAAGTTAATATAAACAGCTCTCTGATTAAACAGTAAGTGCTTTGATTTCTTTGCGAAAACAGTGAAATATTTTGGAAACAGTCAGCGTTTAAGCTGAGAAAGGTAATAGCTCACAAAGTAAAATAACACATGACAACAAAGTACGAATGATTGCCTCTTTCTGCATTTAAACAATTATTGTAAGACAGTTATAGTAAATTAATATTTGACCAAGGAATAAGTAGACATTTGTTGTCTGTGCAGGTGGCCAAGCGTTTGTACTCCATGGGCTGCTATGAGATTTCCCTCGGCGACACGATTGGTGTCGGCAATCCAGGAAGCATGCAGACAATGCTTGAGGCGGTGAGCCGAGAAGTTCCAGTCGATGCACTGGCGGTGCACTGTCACGACACGTACGGCCAGGCCCTCGCCAATATCTTTGTAGCCTTGCAGGTGTGTTGTTTCACTCACATTGCAATACATTAAATCATTATAACATGCTTACACGTGCACAGTCCAAAATACAGCCTGTGCAAAGAAAAACATTTCTTTATTCCTGTGTTTCCTTTTGTTTGCAGATGGGTGTCAGTGTGGTGGACTCTTCAATAGCCGGACTGGGAGGTTGCCCGTACGCACAAGGTGCTTCTGGGAATGTTGCAACAGAAGATGTTGTCTACATGCTTCATGGACTTGGGATTCAAACTGTAAGTAGGCCCGCCTTATGTCCATCAGAGTGCAGCAATTGTTCTCTGTTCTGATGTTCGAAGGTGTATACACAACGGGCCGGTTGACTCATAAGACAAGTATGGGCCCGCAGTAATACGTCAAAGTAATGACTTGTTGACTTGTTTTAAACAGAAACTGCACTTTTTGAGGGATTTTGCCTATCATTCACAATCCCTATGTAAGACAAGAACACATGTTTTTCTTTTTTTATGCATTGTAACTCATTAAATATGGCAACTATGAGATGGCTAACAATGCAGCTAATGGGAGTACATTATCCTGCCCATAAAATCCTCTAAAACATCCAAAAAGATCCAACAATACTCCAGTTACATCCTGTGTTCTGAATATTAACCAAGTATTAGCGATATTGTTGTTATAAGCACTAACGCCGACAGACTATTTTTAGCGGCGCATTGATCTAAGAGAGCTTACTACAGAGCTACAATATTGACATATTGAGCGCAAAAGCTGCTGGTGCATCTCGTCTGAGCTTGTGAAAGTTAATTCTAAATTTAAATCATGCCTCTCACTTGTGTAGTAGAAGGTTGTGGCCATAAACTGACAGGTTGGTCAACTTTGACATTCAATTTAGACCCGAATATGGCAAGCGACACGAAAAAGACGCTCGTTGGCTGCACCATTTGTTTCTTAACCCTTCGTGACGATTATGATGAATTCTTCCTCTAATCAGGAGTATATGAACATCCCATCAGTCCCATCATCCCTGTAAGAGCAGATATTGAACAGTAAATATTTGTTATATTATGTTCGTAGTTTGTATATCTTGTTTGGCTGTATGATGCTTAGTGTTTCACTAAAGTTTAATCTGTTCAGCACAAAGCTTTCAAAACTTGTAGCTCATCCTCCTTATATTCAGGCTCAAAAATATAAGGTCCTGGATCATCATTTGTCTCAAAGTAGTTATATGTCACTCTCTCAAAGCCTGCCATAATTAGCAGTATTTTTTTTGTTGAAGGGAAAAGCTGACTTTTTGTAGTGTTTATTTTACAAGTTTGAGTGCATAACAAAAATAAATTGTTTTATTATGTTGTATAAGAATTGTGAACGATAGACAAGGTTTAAAAAAAAAAACATTTTAATTGATGTGGCTATTTCGATTGTATAAGGAGCAAGTAAATACAACACTTATGAGAATAGTCTGTTTTACTATGAATATTGTCAGACTATGTACAGGCTAATTTAATTTAATAGTTAATCTTAAAAAGGGTACAGAAGGTATTGTTAAACAAGAGGGGAACACTATTGCAGTTTATACGTATAAAACCAATAATTACAGAATTATCACATTCAAATAAACCCACCTTATTGCAGAATTATTGGGACCCTGTCCTTGTTTCCCCTCATTTTGCTAGCTTAGCGTAACCGTGCGCAATGATAGAAGCTCAATCAAGTGCAAAGTGTTATTTCAAAATATGACACTCAGAAGACAAAAAATAAAATGGATGTAATTTCAAACAAATTTGTTTGCAGACCGGTTATTTGGCAGTACTGTCCTAATCAATAACTTACATGTTTCTACACAAAACTGTTAATCAAATTAAAGTAAAAATTAAAATACAGCTTGACTGCTTAAGTAATAATTTTTGTGCTTAAGAAACTTATCTATGCTTCTCTAAGCTCCAGACTTCTTCTGTTTGTTTGAGACAGTTGTGTATAGAGAGAATATAATGAGGATTTTCGCAAAATGAAGATAATACGTTTACTTTTGCTCGTTGTTTATTTTCTAACGTACATTTCGCCAGCGGGGAGCATGTTAGAGAGCCGCTGGTCATGAAACACAGCAGGAATATAGCGGTAGAGTGCATCAAATATGTAAGTAACATTTTCCCTAAATAATTATTATATATACTATTTTGACAAAATAAAAGCATGTTTTATCGTAAGTTCATGAGCTGAAGTATATTTAAACTTAGTTTTCCTGATGAAATAAACCAAAATAATAACCTCAGAACAACTAAATTGCATGCATCCGTGCACAGCCGCACACATACTTGGCAGCAGTCCGGGTGCCTGTTGCTTGGTCGACCATACTCTCTGTACATGACTCTGGTTTGAGATCATTACTGCCACATGTGGTGGAAAAGTGTATTACAACTAGCCTATACAAACCACAGCTGAGAAACAGATATTTTTTGTGGCCCTCTAAGAGGCATTGCGGCCCAACAATGGTTAGGTAACACTGATGTTGCTTGTATTCTGTCACAGACTTCTTCCCGCAAGTGAAAAACAGTTGTGGTCAACCAAGCCAAGATAGTTGTTGTGCCGCAAGCAGCACACAGACTATCTGAGTATGCATGGGGCCGAGATCTTCCTGCAAAAAGCAGATACAAGCTTTTTTTCTTCAAAAAAAAGATTTGTCGAGTGATAATTAATAGAATTGTGTGATGAAGTGATTAAATAAGATTATCCGTCGGTGGAAATATCTGGAAAAGCATGGATGTGTACAACTTCTTTGTGTGTGGCTGGATCAAGGAAATCGACATCAAGACTCTTCCAGATAAATATACATAGTTTTTGCTCGGGTAAAGTTGTAATTTATGATTTATCTTGGTGTGTACAGCCATGTTTGTTGTCGTTGTACACGTCATTTATGATCATGCGTGTTTTTCCACTGTTTATGAAAATATAACTATTGATCCCAACATTGTGTATGTGTTGAAAGCTTCATTTATGATTGCTGACCTTAGTAAAAGCTTAACTCTTTTAGGTTTTGTTCACACTCGCCGAGTTGGTGCTTTTTGAATCCCTCGTGGCAAAAATGTGTTTTAAGATGTACAAATAATATCAATATAATACTTAACTGGGAAATACTAAACATTAAAGGTACATCAAACAAACCTTTAACAAAGTTATCATTGCAAACTTGTGCGTTCTTTGACTCTGCTCCCTTTTAAACGGGAGTGCGTGCCCTTTTTTCGTCATCGTTTCCTAAAATCTCGCATTCTTCTGCCATTCTTGAGGACCTCTCGAGGAACTCTGAAGAAACGTTTATCCCTTTTCGCGATTTGAACAGTTCGTACAGCCAAAAACAGTGCAAGCATAAAGCCTTTTCCTTGGACAAATGCTAAATGGCGCCGAGTACCCATTGAGAACGGACACTAGCTTGACCACCATCCATCCATTTTCTACCGTTTGTCCCTCTCTGGGTCGCAGGGGGTGCTGGAGCTTATCTCAGCTGCATATGAGCGGTAGGCGGTGTACACCCTGGACAAGTCGCCACCTCATCGCAGGGCCAACACAGACAGACAACATTCACACACTAGGGCCAATTTAGTGTTGCCAATCAACCTATCCCCAGGTGCATGTCTTTGGAGGTGGGAGGAAGCCGGAGTACCCGGAGTACCCGGAGGGAACCCACGCAGTCACAGGGAGAACATGCAAACTCCACACAGAAAGATCCCGAGCTCAGGATCGAACCCAGGACCTTCTCATAGTGAGGCACACGTACTAACCCCTGTGACACCGTGCTTATTAAATGAGCTGAATGTGTGCCGGACGTGACGTCATGTAAATCCAAGCAATAGGTGATCATTGACTATCTTAAACAGCAAAGGGCTTCTGTTGTATAGACAGAGCTATTTTGTGTCTCCGTATTTTTAACTCCCACAAAATAGACGTAAATCACTGTTCGTTTATTTTGTTTTTGCGTTTTCATTCAAGTAAAAAAGAAAAGTGACTTACTAAAACCAAAAAAGTCAACCAATCACAGCTCTGCAGTCTGCATCATTGCTGTCATGAGGTTAGAATTTTTTTAAGGTGCATGTTTGTCGGAACTGTGGCGCTCTAGCATAGCGACCCCTTAATTAGGACAAGCGGTAAAGAAGGTGGACAGAAATCAATGTAAAATTGTCCAAGGCTCTTTTGGTTAGATGATTGTATTATATCGACTTGAACGTCTGTGTCTTGCTCCTAGGGAGTGGACCTCTCCAAACTGATGAATGCAGGAGCTTTCATCTGTCGAAGCCTCAACAGGAAGACCAGTTCTAAAGTGGCACAGGCCACCTGCAAACTGTAGGAAAGAACCAAACTGTGAAGTGCCTAATGAGCGCACTCAAACCAGACACCATCAAACTGTAGTCAGATACATTATAATTATGATGTCATCACTTTACTGTTTTCTTAACACCACTATTAAATTTGTACGATGGCGTATATGGTAAAACAGTGCCTTAAATGGCTCCGGTCTTTATGTCGATGGGTACTGGGTTCCTATGTGGTAATTTGGTACTGTTTCTTTGGTTTTAGTTCTTGGTTGGACAATTGAGCGAAACCTCAGGTCACTGATGTGAGAAAAGTGATGCTCCTGTGCACTGATCACTGTTCTGAAATATTCCATTATTTCACCTTGCAAGTTAAAGAAGCTAACAAGCGTTTTGATTCCATTTTTTTAAATGTAGAACTTGAAATGTGTTTCTTGTATTTATTTAACAGAAAATGTGTATATACATGTGAAATGAATAAACAAACACTATTTCATCAAAGAGTCTGTTTAGAGATGTAACGATAAACCGCGGTTAAACTTGTATTAGTATTACTGTTTTAAATTAAAATGATGGTTAAGCCGTGATTATAAACATTTTCATACATTTCCGGAATGGTGACCGCTCATTTACTGGAGAAGCAAGCTAGCGCTAGCTCGCTCAGGGTCTCTGCAGGTTTCAGCAAGTCGAACAAGACTCTTTTTAAAAGACCATAATGAATACAATTTAAAACAATTTCACATCCATACTGACAAAAAACTACAAGACATGAAGGAAAACCTTACGCCAGAATGAACTAAGTATAAGAATTCATTCAATGCTCTTTCACATTACAAAACAAAATGTCTAATCTGAATCCTCTCTGTTTGGAATTCTAAAATACATATCGGCAGCCATCGTAACAACCATTTTTATGATTTTCCATGGTATTCCAATGAATTCATGTCCAGTATTTCAAAGTTTTCTTGCGGAGGGTGCAGTGTGCTTCATATAGAGGGTTGTCACGTGACGTCACCAAGGGAGTCTGCCAACTGAAATCTGCATTTGTTTGAATACATATAACGTTTAAATATTTTAAGACACTCAAGTCATACTTGAGACATTCTGTGATTTAAAAAAAATAATAATTTAAGAGATTTTAAATTCTTAAATTAAAATGATTGGATTTAAGACGTCGCGAGTACCCTGTCGCTAACTAGCTTAAATGCTAACATGAATAAAAGGGAAGTTTGTGTTTTCCCATTAAAAAACGACATACCTCAATCTAATCTTATATAAACTAATTGCTGTCTGAACAACTAAACAATTTGTGTACATTGAACCTACAGGCTGTGGACCAAAGTGATCAAGCCATACTGAAAGGAATAACGACAGCAGGAAGTGAACTCAGATGAGGTCACATAAACCGGAAGTGAAGATAAGAAGCCAGAATAATATTTAATGTTTCTTCTGCCATGAAAGTATATTTTGGGTCTATTTTATTTAAAACATTTCATAAAACTTGTTAGAGGGGAACAGCACTTTTTGGGGGGAGTTCTGCCTAGCCAATGGGAGTCGCCCTATTTTGCCTATAAGTCGCTTAAATAAACATGGAAACACCTCCAAGGTTTTTTATACACGCTGTAAGTATATATGTCATGTTTATGTATATGTAATCTTGCTCATTTTAAGCATACGGCGGCGTGTTGATTTAAAAAACGCTTCCCGACAATTGTTTTTCCCCCCCCAACTCTATCACTGATAACTGCTCACTGCAGACTTCACGAGAGCCAACTAACATAAGAAAACATCACTCACTGTACAATGTCTGCTCTGACTGCTAGGATGTTGTTATATTCCTGTTTAAATAAATAATTAATCATAATCCTCGCTAACAAAAAAGGGCGTGTGCAAAAAAGGGTCTTTTCGGGTCTTTTTAGCCAATCCGGGTTTAAATTGGCTGTCAAAGTGGACCAATTTATCTGTTTATGTCCACAACCTTCTACTATCAAGGTAAGAGGTATGATTTATAATCTATAATCTAGAACCAACGTGAGACAGCAGCTCAACAGCTGGTGATGTCAATACAGCAGCATAAGGAAAGTTATCTAAATGTAGGTCCTTAACGTTAGTGCTTCTAATAACAATATCGCTAAAACGGGATTACTATTCAAATCACAAAATGAAAATGAACTATTGTTGGTGCTTTTTGGATGGTTATTGGGTTTGGGAATAGAAGCAATGACGTCATGGCTCCCATTGGCTCCATTGTAAGTTGACTTTTATTTATGATTATTTGAGTTAGAATGCATTAAACAATTGTGTACTTGTCTCTTATGAGGATTGTGAATTATAGAAAAAATTCCAAAAAAGTGACTTTCACCTTTAAAAGTTTTTATAGTGTGTAAAAGTATTTTTTGAGCACATTCATCATTAACCGTGAAATGACATTTTAATATCGTTACATCCCACACTGTTTCATGAGGCGACAAGCACACGGCCTAACTTATCCATATTTGTTCCACCATGTCAGGATTTGCAAACAATCATTTATACGGTTTGTGAAGGAAATCATTTAGAGTGAACGATAACAGTCTTACTGCCGCACCCTGTAAGAACCTGTCGGACGAGCGAGCTGAGATTCTTACTTCTGACTTAAAATTCCAAAGACCTGGTCTTGATTTTCCGGCCATTAAGTGACATCATTTTCTGTTATCACATCTACTGATTGATGCTGGAAGAGTTTGGAGTCACAGTAGTGCGGCGTCTATAAGCAGACCAGAGTCTTTTTTTCAATAAATTTAATATGTATAAAAATAAACAAATACACATAATTGTATGAAGGACTGGGATGGAAACCGCAGCATTCCTTTCTAATGATTTAAATCAGCAGTGGGCAGGTTGTGAAACTAACAGCTAATGAGAGGCTGCATGCTAGAATGTTCTTTACTGAAGAAATGCATTAAGGGGATGCCTTGTATCACCTCTATAGGTCAAGTTATGGTATGGAAAAACAAGTTGGCATACTTTCAAGCACGGTTGTCAGCCATTGTCGTGTGTCCACATTCCACAATCACAACTACTCCTCAGTAAGCTGGGGCCTGCTTGCAGGCATCATGGTCACATCACCGTGAAGCTTGATGACATGTACTGTGTGTGTGTGTGTGCTTGTGACGTTCAAAAGGCAGGTTCCAGAAGAATCTATGTCAAATCGATCCGCTGTAGCTGGTGTGTGTTGTGGATTGCTACTTGCAAGCCAAAGTTCATAAGCTCAGAAAGAGTCCTAAGGTGTGTGCTCAATGACTCAGCTTCCACACACACACAGAAACAATGTGTGTGTTTTCAAAGCCTGCAAAATGCGTCACCGCTCGTGGTTTTCATCTTAACGTCCGCTTTGCTCGGCTCAGTAAGGAATGGACAAGTTCGGTAGTGAAGACCGGAGCTTGTCGTCCAGCTTCAGCTTGGAAAGTCTGTACTCTGGTTTGTTTGCCGAATTGAACGACGGCGGCTTGTCCTCCAGGTCCATATTGGGCGGAAGCTTGTCCTCCAGGTCCATATTGGGCGGAAGCTTGTCCTCCAGGTCCATCTTGGACGAAGGCCGGACGCCATTGTTGAAGGCTTCGTCTTGTGGCCACGTGGGGAAGTTCTGTCTTCCCTTCTTGCGCTTGTTCAGAATCATTACGAGCCGCTTGGCGATGAGGTAAATGATCTCGCAGATGTTGAGGATGATGCAGAGCGCCGAGGCCCCCACCATGAAGTAGGTGAAGACTTTCTTCTCGGTGGGGTGGCCGATGTAGCAGTCCACCGTGTTGGGGCACGGCGACACCTCGCACTTGACCAGCCTGGGCAGGTAGAAGCTGTTGTAGATGTGGTGCAGGATATAAAGGAAGGCGATTTCGATACCCGTCTTGACAAAAAGGCTTATGAGGTACGTCCACCACAAGCCGCCGTGCTTCTGGCCCGTGTTGCTGTACAGCTTAGGGCCCTCGCCGTGCTTGGCTTGGTGCTTGCGCTCGCGTTCTTTGCGGTACGCCACGTGCATCACCACCATGAAGGATGGGCAGGTGATGAAGATGAGCTGCAGCGCCCACAGGCGGATGTGGGAGATGGGGAAGTAGTAGTCGTAGCAGACGTTGGCGCAGCCGGGCTGCTTGGTGTTGCAGTCAAAGTCCTTCTGGTCGTCGCCCCACACCCTCTCAGCCGCCACCACGTACACCATCACCCTGAAGACAAACACCACCGAGAGCCAAACACGGCCGAATGCAGTGGAGTACTTGTTCACCCCGCTTAGGAGGGCTTGGAAGGTCTTCCAGTCCATGTCTTTAGCTGTCTATGTCCTTTTGGGAAATCTTCTTTGCCAGGCTTAAAGTGAACAAAGAGGACATACTTTTCAAATTCACTTAATGAAAACTTTTCATCATTAGTTATGAGTGGCAGGAAACAAATGTGAACATTGAACACAATATTACGACAAAGCCATACAGTAATAGGTGAACTTTAGCCTAGCACACACAAAACTAGGGATGTGCAGATCGATCGGCCACCGTTTTGGTTTGTCTATAGCTTTTGTGTACTATTGACTTTGTTTCTATCAAATAATTGTATATGATGAACTATAATTAAGGAACTAGATTAGATATGTTGATGTTAAACTGTCAGTAGCACTCACCATAAATACATTGACAAATGTACAGTAGGAGACGCACCTTAGTTAATGCACACGCAGCTTTTGGCAAGCGTTTCTTCTGATAACAAACTTAGACCGTTAAGTCGTTAAAAAAAAGAATAAACAAAGTTCCTTTGTGATACGAAAGTCCATTTTAATTACTTCTCAAACAAAGCAAAAATTCTTATAACACAAAAACTCACGCTGCCGTCAGCCTGCGGTCAAAAACAATAAGTCTCTGGTGCGCCACACCTGAGTGCAATCAGTGCACACCTAAATGTCATTGGCTTCTTCTCCACAGCGCCACTCAGGCACCTAGGGATAATGGCTCCACCAATTGGTATCGGCCGCTCTCACTCACGGATGATCGGTATCGGAATCAACAGCATCAAACAGTGATCGGAATGTCCCTACTAAAACTACAATTCGCTTTTCTTCACCATCAAAAATCACACACAGAAATTGTTTCACATGTAAACCTCCCTCCCCGAAGCCGTAAGAGCTGTGCTGGACAATGAGTTGACAAGCTTTTAGCTTATTGGCTAGCTCTGCTACTAGCCCCGAGGCTGGAAACTTGACTTTTCTATTCATATTTATACTCTCATATCATCATTTTTTGTCACATACCTTACAAAATTACATTTAGTCGGGTAAATGTTTTTTTTCATTGGCAGAAACACCCGTTTTCAGCTTATTTGCATAACTTTGAACTATTTTAACAAAGCTTCATGTTCACATCATTTACAGATAAAAATAAATAAAACTCAGTTTACTCTATGCATTTTATTTAAATATTTAAAAGTTAATTAAATTGCAGT
Organism: Entelurus aequoreus; assembly: GCF_033978785.1. Lineage (NCBI taxonomy): Eukaryota > Metazoa > Chordata > Actinopteri > Syngnathiformes > Syngnathidae > Entelurus > Entelurus aequoreus. Next base: position 41,674,087 of record NC_084733.1, on the reverse strand, counting down.
CGTCCTTCGCCACATCGCACTTCAAATATTGTGGTTCCAGCACATCACTTATTTTTTTAAATATAAACTTTTTACAACATATTCTAAAATGATATGGTTCCAAATTAAACAGCTAAATGAACTCAAATAATGAATATTACAGTAGGATTAGCCACTAGAGGAGACCAAACCAATCAGAGCGCACTGTTCAGTATCGTGGCCACTGATTGACTCAGCCTCAGGCAACATTACTTCATTGGATTAAAGTAGTGTGAAGGACCAGAGTAGGGGTCTTCAACGTTTTCCAGGCTAAGGACCCCCAAACTGATGGATCAGGGACCCCCTACTTAAATATTCTGTATACCAGTAGTTTTCAAACTTTTCACCAAGTACCACCTCAGAAAACACCTGGCTTTTCATGTACCACCATAATGACCAACATTAAAATACAGTAACGTAGTCTAAGTGTTAATTAAAAACAAGGTGGAGGTTTTATTTAACAAGTATACTTAATTTTTTTGGCCACTAACTTTACACACAGTTTGAACAGACACACTGCGTTTAAATATTTAGTTAGGTGATTATTTGGCGTACCACTAAATGGAGCTTGTACACCACAGTTTGAGAATCACTGCTGTATAAAGTTGTGTTTTAAGTTAAACCGATCCTAAAGGTACCTTGTGCAATACTAAAATATTCCCAAAATACGGTATAGCGCCCCCAATTGCTAGCTGGCAACTACAGCCTTAATCGCTAGCTGGCAGTTAGCACCGCTAATCGCTAGCTTTCAACTTGAGCGCTAGCTTTCTTAAATGTATATATATATATATATATATATATATATATATATATATATATATATATATATATATATATATATATATATATATATATATTGTGTATATATATAATACAGCATATTTATGTATTTTTTATTGCCCCCCTGCATGGTACAGTGAATGGGGCAGCCTTGGCCCTGCCATTTATAAACCAATGTTAATGTGTATTTAAAGACATTGTAGGGCCTTTTCCTTAGTGGGAAAATTGAATTACAAAAAAAAAGAAAAATGTCTAATCACCCAAAAGTTTCACGGCCCACCCTGCAGTACGTCTGCGTACCCTCTAGGGGTCACAGACCACTATTGAAGATCCTGGACTAAAGGGTATTTTTTCATGATGTTTCAAAAATGTTCACAATGTTATACTGTTGAAACAGTATAAACATCTTTTTTTTTTTTTTGCTCTAGCTATGAAAATATTTGAGTGTGTCCTCTCTGGAACCAATTAACCAATAAACTACTGTAGTTTTATGCATATTTATATTATTTTCATATCCACTTTTTTCGGTATGCTTTATATGCTGACACAAACATATATTTCCTAGTCTAAACACAAGAATCAAGCATATTTATTTACACTCGAATATAATTAACAAATAGTTGGACATACTTAACTAAAAGTAGTTCATATTGCCACAAAAAGTAAGAGTTCACGAACAACAAGCCATACAAAACACCACCTGTTACACAAAGCCTTTTACTTATCATTTGATTCGACCCCTAATGGCATATATAATCTAAATAAATGTAGACATTTCGATCCTTACTCGTATTTAGATAATGAAAAATTATAATTAAAGTTTTTAGTTTGTAGTTGGCCGAATGTAGAATTTACGTACTGCACCCAAACGCACCACAGGAGATCAAACATGTCATCTTACCAAAACACGCTAAAAAGTGCTCTTTAGTCCATTTCTAGTCGAGATGGCGATCGATTAAATGATCGTCCGACACATTCTGTCCGTTTCTTTGTGGGAATCCCTTCAGGTCGTGAAAAAGAAGAGTTAGTGCGGACAGGTAGAGAGGAGCGCAGCTTTGAGAAACGTGTGAGTGTGTGGTAGAGTGCGCGCGCGCGCGCGTGGGTGTGGTCAGAATCCAACAAAAAGAAGGCCAGATGTTCCTCCCACGGGGAGACGATACAGCTCATTCCGGTGTCGATCCGATACAGATAAATTCAGGTCCTGTATTAACAATATCATCTGACTTGTTTGTGCATTTCAATTTGTTTATTATGATTATGCATTAAAAATAATAATACAAATAATTAACTAATACAATGAAAGACAGGAAAATGTTTTACCTAAACAATATAGAAATTCAATATCAACAAAATAGTATAATTCCCCTTATTTCATACATTTGTTTAAGCAAACTAAAGTCAGAAGCAAAATAGATCAATAAAAGCACAAACTACTCCAGTTTTCCCTCGCTATATCGTATTTGTAAACATACCACATGCAAATGTCCTAAAGCAGGGGTCCCCAAACTATGGCCCGCCACCGTCCAAAATCTGGCCCGGGGGAAGTCCCAAGTTAAAAAAATAATAATAAAAAATTATTTTGAAATTATTATTTTTTAAATCTGTCCTTTCTAATCCATTTTATACCGCTTGTTACTCTCGGTGTCTCCCAGAAGCTCAGGCAAATCATATTGTCTAAAAATGCATTTTCCCATCAATAACGTGACATCGTCAATTAGTGCGTGAGTAATGTGTATATATATATATATATATATATATATATATATATATATATATATATATATATATATATATATATATATATATATATATATATATATATATATATATATATATATATATATATGAGTCAAAAAGTTTGGTGACCCCTGTTCTAAAGCATATTGTACAATTCTTTACTCCTTTAATTAAGCATTGTCAAGCATAACAATTGCTGAAGAAACTAAAAATATCAATACTACAGTAGTATCGGCCACTAGACGAGGCCAAACCAATCAAACCGTGCTGTTCAGTATTTCTATATTGGACTAAAAGAGTGTAAATGTGACTGAAGTGTGTTTTTTCATGTTTATAGGGCTCTCATAATGTTTTTTTTATTTGTTTTAAGTATTATAAAAGGTACAGTAGTCAACATATTTTGTATGCTTTAGTTATGAAAATATTAGATTTATATTCATGATTCGTACTAAATGTATTTACCGTGGTCATGTCCCGAACCAATAAGCGATAAAGGATGGACAGCTATACATAAATACTAATATTCAAACATGACTCCTGCTGGGAACCAATTGGTGACACATTCCGGAACAAAAATTGTTGTGACAAACATACAACAACAAATACATCAGATGTTTTTCAATATAAACAGAAAAATATCACACTAGTTTTGATTTAATACTGTTACTACTACTATTGATATCGATGTTATCGCTATTTGTATCCACTCCACTGTTGTCCTTTTTTTTTTTCATTTGAAGTATCACACTTCACAGCAACTATGGCATGCTGGGAAAAGATCTGAACGGTCAAACATTTTTTAAAGCTTTGGTGTCTGTGAAGTATTTCCTTGTTGTTTGACTCTCCAGGTTATTGTGGATGTTTGTAAGCAGGTCTTAGTGCTCCATGACAGCAAAGATCTTTTGTCCTGACTTGTTTCCACATGCCTCTCAGACACCGAGACAGGCACACCCTCCACTGAATACATTTTGCACCATCAAAATTGCAACATATTGTTTTCTGGGCCGTGCGTCATTTTAGCCTCTCATCGTATGATTTTGTCACACTATTTCATGTATTGCAATATGGTGACCAACGTGCACAACCTACCAAAGAAAAAGTCACTACCTGAATAAACTATAGGCTCTCATTGGCTAATTACTGCAGTGGTGATTTATTATTTCATCTGGCAACACGTTATTTAACCCTAAATGATGCCGAGTGATACTTGACCTTAAAAGATGCTGATTCAGCCATCTGCAGCAAGTGCTTGAAAGTCGTATTGTACAAGTAACGTCTTATAAGTACACTGATACCTCAACTACAGAATTTATTGACACCATGTTCTCCATGGGCTTATTCCCACTGATCACACAACCCACAAGAATCACAACACACAGCACCACACTTATTGACAACATATTCTGTAACATTGTAGATCAGACTGTAACTGGAGGCTTGTTAGTGAGTGACGTCAGTGATCGTTTACCGGTGTACAATATTAAAAGCAAAACATCCAAACCTGTAAATAGTGACTATTATCGAAGAGCCACAACAGAATGATCATTAACAGCACTTAAGAATGATTTAGCGAAACAAAACTGGGATTCTGTTTCTCAAACGTCAGATATAAATGCAGCTTGTAATTTATTTCATGACATTTTTTTCTCACTTTATGATGCACACTACCCCATCAAAAAATGCACTATAACTAACTCCACAAAAACTCCATGGATAACCAAAGGGCTTGCGAACGCTTGCAAAAAGAAAAATTATTTATATAGGACTTTTTTTAGGCATCAAACCATAGAAACAGAACAAAAGTACAAAACATATGAAAATAAATTAACCAGCATTTTAAGAGCAAGCAGAAAAGAATACACCACCAAACTATTAACCAAAAGAAAAATGATATAAAGGGAATTTGGAAGGTATTAAATACAATTATTGGGCATGGTTCAAACAGTCCTTGTTATCCGGAGTTTTTTGTTGAGAACGACCAAATCATAAGTGACAAGAAGATGATTGCTGACGGCTTCAATATGTTTTTTGTTAATATTGGGCCTGAGCTGGCAAAAAAAATCCCAATTAATGATGAACAGCCCATGGAACTTATTGAAAAAAATCCTTATTCGATGTTCCTTACTCCGACTGTCGAAAAGGATGTCTTAGAGGTTATTCAGAAAAGCAAGAACAAAACATCACGTGACATTTATGATCTCGACATGAGGACTGTCCGGAATGTAGCGGAAGAAATTATCCAACCATTCACATACATCTGCAATTTCTCTTTTCAACTTGGACAATTTCCTTCACAAATGAAACTCTCAAAAGTCATCCCCATCTTCAAATCTGGAGACAAACACCACTTCACAACTTACCGGCCCGTCTCCCTTCTGCCACAGTTGTCAAAAATATTGGAAAAATTATTTGATAATAGACTTCGTGGCTTCATTGAAAAGCACACATAATTATCTGATTGTCAATATGGGTTCCGTCAAAATAGATCAACTTCATTAGCTTTAAGTGATTTAATAGAGAACATTACTAATGGTATGGAGAAGAACTAATTTGTTATAGGAATTTTTATTGACCTGCAAAAGGCTTTCGATACCATTGACCACCAGATTTTGGTAAATAAACTGGAAAACTATGGCATAAGGGGATTGGCAGGGAAATGGCTGAAGAGCTACTTGAATGAGAGACAGCAGATTGTTCAGATCGACCAACCTCAATCTACACTCATAAACATAACCTGTGGAGTCCCCCAGGGGTCCATACTAGGACCCACACTATTTATAATGTATATCAACGAAATATGTAAAGTATCAACACTGCTGAAGTTCATCCTCTTTGCTGACGATACAACCATTACATGTGCAGGTGACGACGTGAAGCAACTTCTGGCCTCTGTAACTGAGGAGATGATCAAGTTAAAAACTTGGTTTAATACCAACAAATTGTCTCTGAATTTAAAGAAGACCAAAATCATGTTCTTAAGCAATCGCAAAAGTAATATACCCATCAGGATTGTTATTGATGATACACCAATAGAATATGTTCAACAAAATTCCTTCTTAGGAGTGGTAATAGATGAAAATATCTCATGGAAGCCTCATATAAGTTACCTGAGGACAAAAGTTGCTAAATGTGTTGGAATGATGAGGAGATCATGTCATTTATTGAACACCAATGCTCTGCTGTTATTGTATCATTCATTTATTATGTCATATTTAAACTATTGTGTTGAAGTCTGGGGAAATTGTTATAAATCCCATCTACAGCCTTTAGTCACTCTGCAGAAAAGGCCTGTCCAATGTTCACTACAGACATCATTCAAATCCACTATTCGTGGAGTTAAAGCAACTTAAACTGCACGATGTGATCAACTTTAAAACTGCTCAAATTATGTTTAGGGCATCCCAAAACTCTCTACCATCCAATATAGAGAACCTATTCCAGGATAGAGATGCTCACCACAGTTTAAGAGGAAACAACAAATTATATTTTCCTAAATTTAGAACAACTTTAAAATCAATGTGCATTTCAGTGCGTGGAGTCAGTCTGTGGAACAGCTTAGGGGAAGAGTTAAAAACGTGTTCTAACATGATTCAATTTAAAAACACTGTTTGAAAAAGAGGTACGAGGAGGAAAGAGAGTGATGACCTCAGCACAGAGCGATGGGAGAGAGGTGTATGGTCAGACAGTGTTTGGGCCTGTGTGTGTGTGTGTGTGTGTGTTTGTGTGTGTGTGTGTGTGTGTGTGTGTGTGTGTGTGTGTGTGTGTGTGTGTGTGTGTGTGTGTGTGTGTGTGTGTGTGTGTGTGTGTGTGTGTGTGTGTGTGTGTGTGTGTTTTGTCTCGTCTTGTCTTGTCTCATAGTAACAGTGATACTATTGTATTGTTAGTGTACAGGAGCGTTTCTTGTTTTTGTTTGTATAGTATTTTTCTTGTATTATATTGTTTATGTTAAATGTGGAATGAGTGAGAGGGGTTGGGATATTATAAGCATCTGCTTCATCCAACCCCTTTTCAGGCCTTGCATAAATATCTCCGGCAAAATGTAAAAAAAAAAGTGTGTTGTTGTACTGTGCAGGTTTGAAATAAATACTTAAATTCAATTCAATTCAAGTGTTTTGAAATAAGAGCTGTCTCTCTGGTAATTGGTATGCTTCAAGTTGCAAGCAGCAATTTGAGTTACAAGCATCCCCGCCATTAGTTGGCGTAGCTAATGTCACAGTGAACCCCGTAATCTGACTGGCGAGCATGAGTTTATTGCGAGAGATCAACATAACTTTGTTAGCATGGTGGAAGAGGGGTTAGTGTGTCTGCCTCACAATACAAAGGTCCTGGGTTCGATCCTGTGCTCGGGATCTTTCTGTGTGAAGTGTGCATGCACCTGGGGATATGTTGATTGGCAACACTAAATTGGCCCTAGTGTGTGAATGTGAGTGTGAATGTTGTCTGTCTATCTGTGTTGGCCCTGTGATGAGGTGGCGACTTGTCCAGGGTGTACCCCGCTTTCCGCCCGAATGCAGCTGGGATAGGCTCCAGCACCCCCCACAACCCCGAGATTGAAAATCAGTAGAAAATGAATGGATGGAAATATCGAACCACTGATGTCTAAACCTAACAGTGGATAGTGCCCGCCCCATTCTGTGATGTGAGGGCACTATCCAACAAGTGGTTTGGACAGCCGAGCTAAAGCACATAACTTTTTTGGAAAAATTCGAAAAAAACATAGAAAATTCAGATTTCCATACAACGCGATCTTGGGGATAATGCGATCGGTATTTTATGGACCCCAACAACTGAATTACATCAAACTTTGGGTGTATTTAGAACGTAGTGAACATTTGTTTTTATGCTCTATGAAAAAAATTGATTTATAATGAATGATTTCTATACTTTGCAGAAATCCATGTATCAGGGTAAATTGGCCCTAGTGTGTGAATGTGAGTGTAAATGTTGTCTGTCTCTCTGTGTTGGCCCTCTGATGAGGTGGCGACTTGTCCAGGGTGTACCCTGCCTTCCACCAGAATGCAGCTGAGATACAAACCTCACAAGGTAATGAGAACAAAGCTGAAACGTGAATGCAAAATTTGAAAAATTGTGCATGGAATATTTTGATTTAAGAAAAAAACGCTACAGACATTATATATCAAAACTTAGAGCCAGCTTTGTTATGAGTGATAAATTGTATTATATGTCTGTCACTGTGTGTCTATTAACTCATCTTCACTTCATCTGGGGCATTTGGGGCGGTATAGCTCGGTTGGTAGAGTGGCCGTGCCAGCAACTTCAGGGTTGCAGGTTCGATCCCTGCTTCCGCCATCCTCGTCACTGCCGTTGTGTCCTTGGGCAAGACACTTTACCCACCTGCTCCCAGTGCCACCACACTGGTTTAAATGTAACTTAGATATTGGGTTTCACTATGTAAAGCGCTTTGAGTCACTAGAGAAAAAGCGCTATATAAATATAATTCACTTCACATCTTTGGTGCTCTGTTCACCACTGCACTATTATTTTAATAGCTTTGCAAATATTAGTTATTCAAGTACTTACTTATAATTAATCGTTAAAATATTTCTTTACATTCCGTGTTAATTTTGTTGACTAAAAATGTTCGTCTTCAATATCGTCAATGATCCATTTTTCCCCTGATGAAATTAGGATGACAACAAATGAAAACAAATGCACCTTGACTAAAACAATGACAACATTAATTAACAATTTAGTCAACAAATTAAAACAAGATGAAAATGTTGAAGGAGACGAAATCCAATCATATTTAATTTCGTCTTTAGGCAGGTGGGAGAAAATATCCAAGTTACACGTGGGAGAGGGGCGGGTGGAAAAACACAAAGTGTTTCTAAACAGAACTAGCGTCTTTGTAAGACACGCTGTTTAGATTTTTCACACGGAAAACCACAATCAATGCAGCACATTAACACCATAAGTCTTCTAAAGAAAGTGAAGAGGAGACATATGAACACACCTCACCTTTGCCGTGATAGACAACAAAACAACGTCTAAACCTCGTGGCTCGAATTTCTTCAGAAAAAATACAACAGACTTGAAGCGTCATGATCTGTTGACAAACCATCAGGACAAATGAGGCAAAACAGTAAGTAGGGCCAAGCTTATATTTGGAAATGACTCACACTGTACTCAATTACTGTTACTATTAAAGACGGTAGAGTAGGAGCAAGACCGGTTACTACACCAAGTAGATGTCCGGAAATAAATACTGACTTAAAAACAAACTATTTTTGTAGTAGACCATGATGCCGCCATCAGCTGAGCCGAGCTTACCCGCCAATACATATACCTGTACAGTGCACTTTGATCCATGTTCAGCTGATATTCTGTTCAGCTATTAATTGAACAATTTGATAACCCAAAAGGACAGATTTGTAATTTTTCAAGCTAACACACAAAAAAGGACAGCTATGTGAGACATATATACGTTATTTTTATTACTCGAGTTGCTGTATTTACACGGGGCATTGGCCAAGACGGCAATAATTATGCACACTCAGTATAGTTATACACAATAAAGAATAAACCTTGTTTGTTTCTTTACTGACCATAAACATTGCCACATATTTTCATGCACTGTACACTGGAGTTCAAAGTGTCTTTTTTATTAATTTTATTTAAAAAAAAAATTTTTAAACAAACTATAGATTAGTGATATTTTAGTTTGGTCATCTTTGTCTAAAATAAATAGTAGACCTACATGATACATTATTCAACATAATAGTTAAAATATGATTTCTCTCAGTTATGCACTCCAAATTGCCAACAGTTCATGTATACAACTTTGTGTATGTAAATAATATAACACTATACTAGTTCTCATTACATTCTTAACGTTAAAAATACATTTTTATGTTCCATTTCCAATATTTGCTGTTAAATAAACGCAAATATTTGAATACAAGTGTACGCACTGCACATCATTTCATTTTAGACTCCGTTCAGAGCAAGTGAATACGTTGTACACCGCCATGCACCTCGCTCTACCCAGCTTGTTTGCTTGTTGACGATCTGCTCTGTTGCGTACTACACTCGATGGAATGCATGTTCGAAAATTCTCTTCTGAGGCTTTATTTAGTCTCTTTAGTCATCTTGGAATCCCACCAACAGCCAGCATGCGCCATCTTCACAATTTCAAGGCAAAGCGTTAATCCTATTTATTCTAATTCTAATTCAATTTATAATTTTTAAGAATCAATTTTTTCAAATCCTTGCGGTTACTTGCCGCGCATATACGTCAGCAGCCAAGAGGCGCTTTTGTAACCAGCAATCTGTTTTTAAAAGGTTTTATTATCATTTTTATACCAAATAATATATTGCAAGAATAAATTTGAATTGAGAATCGTATTGAATCGATTCTGAATCAAATCATCACCCGCTGAATCGGAATCAAACCGTGAGTTGTTGTAAGATTCCCATCCCTAATATTTGGTTATGGTTTTAATTTCCTTCGAACATGCATACAATTTCAGTTTTGTACAAAACACATTTCAAGTTTCTTATTACAAAAAACTCTGAAAAGTAGTAGGAAGAAGCCAAGCTTATTTACCTATTTTTCCATTTCACAGCACTTCTTTCCACATTTGTTTGTTCATTTGGTGTGCTCAATATGTCACTCACACAATTTAAATAATAAATATATCAATCAAATGTTTTTATATTTATTATACTGCTCATGAGTTGATTAAACCAAAGCAACGAGAGACAATAAGATTTATCATCACAAGGCGATGATAATCAAGTAAACAAGGAAGTGTGGCGGTGAGAATTATGAAATTTGCACAATGATGACATTGGAAAATCCTGGAAGCGTTGGCGGTTCCTGGCGTTATGGCCAATGGTTGATGAAGGGGTGCCAGAAAAAAATTAATAAGTCGCTTCATCAAGTCTCTCAAAGGGTGAGAAAGTCTCCTGGGATTTAACTGGTTCAGGGTGACATGGTAGTTAGACTGATGCATTTTAAACCCACAAACACTCTTCAGACGACAGCTGGTCCACACTGAGAAACAAACTCAGTAATGTTGTGTTCATGTGTCAGTGTAGTGAGGAGTGCAAAGACCTTACATTGGAGACCAAACTCTCCTTCCACAAACACATTGCTCAACATAAGAGGGCAGTTTCTTTCGTCTTGAATAGTTAGACATTCCTTTCAAGACATCAATATCCACATTCTGCATAGGGAGGGCTGCTGGTTTGAAAGAGATGTGAAAAATACTGTCTATGTCAAAGTAGAGAGGGCCTCGCTAAACAAAGACGGTCTGCATTATCACCCATCGTCTGCCTATACCAAAACTGGTATCTTTCCCCCAAATATTGTCTCTTTCCACAAGAAGAGTAGCCACTAATTAATTGTTTTGCTACCAGTTTGACCAATGACATCCTCGCTCTCTCATATGTGACAGAGGGCTACCAACTTGTCGTTGGGGAGGGTGCTTGCGTGCTTCCATAACCCGAAAAGCTAACTCTTGGTAGGATCACCCAAGGCGAACAGGTTGACAGGTAGAAGCCAGGCGAAGAGTAGCCCAGATGTTCCTCCAGGTTGGGGGTTGGGCAATAGGCTAATTCCACATTCCTGGAAAAACTGATTTACTAAGGAAACTAGAAGCGCTCATTGAATCAATAAAACATGTTGTCGAAGGATTGACTTGCCAGGTTCCTGAGGATGGAAACACCCATTTCCTCAATGACCAGAGCATGATGGCGTCGGTGGGTCAAAGCCAAAAGGAAGCTCATCGACTGATGGGGTCACTTACCACACCTAAACAAATTGTAAATATAGGTCATTGGAATGTTAGAACAATGTACGCAATTGGGAAGACAGAACAAGTAGCAAAAGTGATGAACGAGTATACGGTTGACGTGCTTGGTATCAGTGAATGTTGGTGGACTGGATTTGTTCAAATGAAACTAAATATTAGTGAAACAGTCATTTTTTCTGGCAGAGAAGATGGAATACATCGCAGTGGGGTATAGCACTAATGATGTCAAAGTTTGCAGAGTTGGCTCTCATGGAATGGAGACCCATAAACGACAGAAGATACTACTGCAAGATACTACTCTAAGTTCATCAAATGAACAATTATTCATGTGTATGCACCAACACTTGACGCAGATGAAGAAGCCAAAGATGATTTTTGAGAACAAGGCCAAAAGTAGTGGAAATGTGAACAAACACGATATGGGGATTGTGGAAGTTGCCTTCCCGTGGGTCCTCCAGAACACCAAGCATTGCCATGCGAGCCCGTTTCATGGTTATAATATAGTTTATTTTGTCCAAATGTCTGCAAGAGGCTTTTCAGCAATTGTCCTTTTCTCTCTGGCAGACTCGCTCTCGCTCTCCCTCCAGCTCCAACCCTGTCTCTCCTCCCGGTTGCTGCTTATACAGAGCGACAGGTGATTAGATAACAAGGCCCAGGTGGGCCATCTACGCACCTGTCGCTGACTTCGAGGCCAGTCCTGGCACACCCCGCTTCGCTGCAGGACAGCAGGCCACGCCCCCCTCCACAGTGATAATTACCGAAGACATGCAATTAACGAAGATAAAGAGAGAATCACAGGAACTCATTGAACCGGTACCATCAATGACAACGGAGAAAGATTGGTAGATTTCTGTGGTATGAACAAGTATGTCATTACAGGAACATTATTTCCACATAAGGAGATCCACAACATTACATGGACTTCACCAAATAAAAAAAATTAACAAATCAAATTAATCATGTGTTTCCAATGGCTCGGTTGGCAGAGGGGCCGTGCCAGCAACCTGAGGGTTCCTGGTTCGATCCCCGGCTTCCGCCATCCTAGTCACGTCCGTTGTGTCCTTGAGCAAAACACTTCACCCTTGCTCCTGATGGGTCGTGGTTAGGGCCTTGCACGACAGCTCCCGCCATCAGTGCGTGACTGCGTGTGAATGTGTGTGTGAATGTGTGTGTGAATGTGGAAATAGTGTCAAAGCGCTTTGAGCAGTGTTGTGCCGTCAGGGCCAGCAAGGCCTTTTCTGCTGGCCTAACATAACCACAAATCATGATCATAATTAAAGATAAAATTATGTTTTTATTTACTTGACCTAAATATCTAAAATTATTCATATTCTCTTCATGTCATATTATGCTCTTTCCAGTGCTGTTGTTTTTAGTTTTAGTTTGTATCCAATCAGAATTCAGCTAGCTTATGTTGCCATGCTGTACCAAATCTGCCAGACGCCTTCAGAATCAACAATGCGGGCGTCCGTGGGGACATACAGGTGATAGACAGTTGCGATAGCCAATCTGATCACGAGTTGTTGTCAGTAAGGCCTTCTAGAAGGCCTCACGTTGAACGTGACATTCACGCGTCCTGTGATTGGATACTCACCGTTAGCAAATTAATTTGAGAACAAATAGAGGTGAGAGACAGTTGCGATAGCCAATCAGATCACAAGTTGTTGACATCTTTGAGAAGTGTGTACTTTGAATCAAACTTTATTGACCGGAAGTTGCATAACCCAAGCAGATAAATTTACGGTATATGTTTTGATTGCTCATGCATTTTAATTAATTTTTAAATGCGCCAGAAAATAACCCGTTTTGTATACTGTTGATGTGATCCAATGCCCAGTAGGGTGTAAATGTGTATATGTATAGTATTTCTCCAGCAATGGTCATGTGGTGACATCAATGATGGTATTTTGAGAGGTAATCTTTGAAGTCAGAGATCACTGAAGGCCTAGGTGGGAAACGCACGACCCGCCACTGGCTTTGAGTACATTGAAGGTAGAAAAATGCTATACAAGTATAACCCATTTACCATTTATCATGTATTAGTAAACCAAAGACACAGATCATCAGGTGCAGATATCAGAGTAATGAGAGTGGTAAATGTTGGCAGCAATCACCAACTTGTTAGAACAAGTAATCAATTGAAATAAATGAGACAAAAAATCAAGTACAAGGACACACTACGATGTCATGAAACTACAGGATTGCTGTCAGAAGCAAGTTTAGCCTGGAACTCGTTTTAGAGGCTGTACCAGAAGAACCGGATATAGAAACGGCAAAATTTACAATCGGACTGCAAAGGAAGTTCTTGAAAGAAAAACAAAGAACCAAAAAACATGGATAATACCTGAATCTTGGAAAAGGGTAGAATAAAGCAAACAACTCAAACTCAAAATTGACAGTATTAAATCCAATAGAATTAACAACTGACACAGGAGGAGTACAGAGCGAAAGACAAAGAAATAAAGAAAAGTGTGAGAAAAGACAAAAGGCAATGGGTAGATAGTCTAACAAGTGATACCCAAAGAGGGGCAGATAAAGGATGTATGAAATCTCTCGATGAAATACCTAAAACTATGCAATGACAAACCATCGAGTGTTAAAGACAAACAACAAAACAAAAAATACGGATGATGATGATGATGGAAGGAAAGAAAGGTGGAAAGAACACTTCAAAGAGATACTTAATAGAGCCATGCCCACAAACCCAGTTGAAATCAGCGAGGGGAACTATCCTGAGATAAATTAACATAAACTCAATAACCAAAGAAGAGATCAACTGTGCAGTCAGAAAGTTGCAAAATGGGAAGGCAGGTGGCTTTGATATGATTTGTTGAAATGTGACATAAAAACATCAGCCAACAAACTTTATAATATCATCCGTGATATTTGGAATATGGAAAAAAAATATATTTTTTATTTTTTAATTTTGTATTTTTTTTTCATTAAGAAATACAATCGTGTGTGCTTACATACTGTATCCCTGCAGACTGTATTGATCTGTATTGATATATAATGTATGTATTGTGTTTTTTATGTTTTGTTTTTTTTTAATTTCTTGTGCGGCCCGGTACCAATCTGTGGTTGAGGACCACTGCCATAAGGCACAAAAAGGAAAGAAAGGTAAGGTAAGGTGACCAATGACCTATTGGCATTAGAGTTGCTGAAAAATAAAGAAAAATCAAATCGCGATTCTTATTTATTCAAATTTTAAATGTATACTTCATGTAAAAAATTATTTAAACAATTAAAACATCTATTAATTGTTTTTTCAAAGAATGGATTTTTTAGAATACGTTTTTGAAGCCATCTGTGCTTATTTGGTGTGCATATGCAGTAGGCAGAGGATTTATATGGCCCCATTCGTCGCGGTTTACCTGACACATGAAACGTGACGAATTTAGCCGCCAGATGGCAGTAGAGTGTTGAATATCTTAAAATGTGTTTTGTGGAAACTTAAACTTTGACCACAGCATCAGTTGCTATGTAGAGTGGCACTTTCCACCATTTTCAGCACTCTTCATTGCAAATCTGGATCTTCCTCTCACGGGAGATCCACCCAGGAATGAATCCCTTCCCTATTGTATGTCAGCAGCCAGTAGGAGCTTTTGTAGCCTCTAACCTGTTTTGAAAAGGTTCTATTATCACCTTCATACCAAATGACATATTGCAAGAACCGTGTTGAATCAAATATTTTACTCCAAGCATCGGACTAAAATTTTGAGTTGTTGTAAGATTCAAATCCCTAATTAGTATACAGGACGGGCGTTCACTTGCTAACCTGGGCCATAGCAACAACCTTATTGTGTGACCACCTCCACGGGGCAGGCTCACTAGAGGCATATTTTGGGAATCTAAACCTTAGCTTTACCAAAAGAAACTCTTCGGATGAAAGGTGTTCATCGAACAAGAGGAGTCCAGTTGCTTTGATTCAACCTTTGCTGAAGAAAGAGAACAAAAGTTTCGGAAAAAGTTATATTGTACATACTTTGTCTCATTTGGCACACTAAAGATCAGCCGTATAAAGTGCAAAATCGTAATGCTCGATGGAAAACTGTGGGCTTTCTAAATAGAAGCATTGTTTTCAGTTAGGTGTGGAATTACTGTTGTAGTGTTGTGTGGACGCCGACTGCCAACAAAGTGCTAAGTGTATACACCAGGGATCCATCCATTTTCTACCGCTTGTCCCTCTTGGGTCACGGGGGTGCTTGAGCCTATCCCAGCTGCCCTCGGGTGGAAGGCGGCGTAGTCAAGTCAAGTCAAGTCAAGTCAACTTTATTTATATAGCACATTTTCAACAACTGTTTAGGTTGCACCAAAGTGCTTTACAGGTTAAAAAAGCATGGAGCAAACAAAAAACAAACAAAAAAAAAACCAACAACAAAAAAAAAACAACAACTAAGCAAAACAGGACAAGTCGCCACCTCATCACAGGGCCAACACAGATAGACAGACAACATTCACACTCACATTCACACACTAGGGTCAATTTAGTGTTGCCAATCAACCTATCCCCAGGTTCATGTCTTTTATTCAACTCAATTGTTTTGAAAGGCCACATTTCCAGAACGCTAAGGACCCTCTGCAAAGTATCTAGTCAAAGATCATCTCAATGACAGCACTCTAGACTTTTTAAGAATCTTCTGCAAAAATTTAAATTATTTGTAAACTAAACTCACAGGCCATCTGTTGATTTGCCCAAATAAAGAAAATGAGAGGACCTAAAATAGACCCATGACAAACACTGCTTGTAACGGCCCGGGCGCACCCTAATGCGCATTCATCTGTGCGCTGCGCCTCCAAGAGCGCGCCAGGCGCGCGCCACTCAGATGCAGCAGGCGGCTGAATTCAATCGGCTCAATCAGCAATCTACACACCTGTCGCTGATAAGCTTCCGTGCCTTCTTAAGCCAGTGGAAACCTGCGTTCCGGGCCAGAACGTAGCAACCTGTTCTCCTTCAGTAAGCGACTCGTATCAAGCCCCATGATCTCTCTCTCTCTGTGTTTTCTCCTCCTCCGTGTTCATTGTGCATTGTCCTGTGTCGTGTCTTCCAGCAGCATTCCTCCGTCCCCTGGTTACGAGCTGTGTGTCTCGTCTCCACGTGTTCCCCTCTTGTTCTCTGGCTGCCCCTCTTTGGATGTCGACCTCCCGCCTGGACACAGACTTTTGACGCCTCGCTATTGTCCCCGACTTCCTGCCTGTTCTCTGGACCTTCAAGCCTGTCTTGCCCCTTTGGACTTCCGCACCTCGCTCAACACTCCCGGTAACATTCAACATTTAATTCCTACACATAGTCGCACACCATACACATTTTGTATTAATTACACGCCTCACTTGCCTAATATATGAATAAATATAGAGTTTAACAATGTCCCTGCTGTCTGTGATGTCTTCTTCCCCTGTACACATAACACTGCTTGTATAACTAAAGAAGTTTAACAAATTATTAGCAGTGTAACGTGTTACTTTGTAACGTACTGTAGTTTCGGCGGTAATTAGTAATCTAACGCGTTATTTTTTATATTCAGTAACTCAGTTACCGTTACTACATGATGCGTTACTGCGTTATTTTTTATGTAGTATCGGCTAGAAACAGAAGATCTGAGTGTGTTTTATTGGAGCGCTGCGGTGTCGTCCTTCTGTGTCGTCCTTCTGTGTCACAAGGAAAAGAAGAGGCGTGCTTTCTGTGGGTAGGGTCGGGGGGGCTCCCATACCGTAGTTGAGGGGCGCAGGGGAGACGTTCCTCCAGGGCCTATGTACTTCTGGACTAACAACCTTCACTTTACCCGGAAGAGGGTCTTTACAGCTGAGGGTGAATGACGAGGCCGGCGGTTTGTTGCAACTTTGTGACTTTATTGGACGCAGCCATCCACCAAGCTAGAGCACCTGCACGCACTCACTGTCGCCGCTCCCTCACCTCTCTCGCCCACTCACTCACTGACGTCACTCACCTCACATTCTGTCATATCTTAAAGGGCCACACACATACACACACACATACGCTACTCTCATAACAACTAACAAGACATCAAGGCGAAGCCAGAAGTCGAGTTTCTAAACATGGAGACATTGTCAATACTTTTCTTTTGTCGAGCACAAAGAAAATAACATTTTAGTTAAATGTAAGTTGTGTCTTGGATCAAAGATCCTATCTACTTAGAGTTAAAGTTAAAGTGCCATTATGTTGCAGCTATTTAAAATAGTTTTGTCAATTTGTTCGGGCCTGAAATAAATTGGCCCTTTGAAACATATCTTTGTCTTTGTGCGTTGTATGTAGACCACATTGTTTGTGTGTTGTATGTAGACCACATTGTTTGTGTGTTGTATGTAGACCACATTGCTTTCTGAGTTCAGTGATGCAAATGCATGTCAAGTTGATCAACAGATTGTATTATTCTCCAGTGCAATAACAGTACTGAAATGAAAGCTAAAAGGCCATTAATGGGAGCCTTAAAAAAAAAAAAAAAGTCACCAAATAGTTACTTTTCACAGTAACGCATTACTTTTGGGTGTAAGTAACTGAGTTAGTAACTGAGTTACTTTTGAAATAAAGTAACTAGTAACTGTAACTAACCCAACACTGATCATTAGTGACTGCATCGGAAGTTAACAAGGTACAACAACACCTTTGATACATACTGTAAATTAGTGTGTAACTGCCAAAAAGGAAAGGACTTAAAGGGGTGCCTTGAGGAACACCTGAGTTATGTGAATAAAGTCTGGACCCCAGTGTTTTATGTGTGCTGGCAGGGTTGAAATGTCAATTCAAGGACTTGCCAATGTGTTTACAGTGGTTCAAGTTCTTCTGTACAACAGAAGCACTCTACAGTTTTTAGGAATTTGCTGCACAAATGTTTGTCTCCCAAGTTTTGATTTGAACTCGGGGGCCGGGCTGGATTTGGCCCCCGGGGCTGCCACTTGAATATTCCTGCTATGCCATGGGGGTCTTGAACATGTTACTTTTTATGCATACTACCAATATTTTGCAAGTAAAGATGTGTGCTAGCAACAAGTCAGTGTTTACAGACCAAACACATGCTGGGAGGCAAACAAATCAAATAGCAACCCGATGAAGCCAGCATGTCAACACCTGAATGCTGCAGAGGAGTTTAATAAAACATTTATTTTCCATTCAAGTCCAGTCTAGCATGTCAATGGGTTGTGACAGTCAATACTAGCTCCCGACCAAGCCCGCAAATTCAAAGGAAGGCTTTTGTGCATGTTGGACATGACAGCAATAAACCACGGAAACAATGACAATGACAATGTTCATAATAAAAATGCCAGGAAGCCTGACGTACAAGTTGGCACTAAAAAAAATTTCTACATCCTCCTGAGAAAGTGTGGCACACTTCCTGTTCATTAGAAACTTTGACAATAGCAGAGATACGTTGACGTTACCAGGAAGACTTTCTTTTCAATCAAACAATCCTCTCTCAAAGTCTTACTCTGAAACACACAGATTATATTCATCAATTCTTAAACGTGCTTGAGCACGAGAGTAAGTTCATTCCAGGTAGAATATCAACAAATATAGAGAGAGGGGAGGGCTGAAACAGCAGCTTGTTGGCTCCAGATGAAAAACAAGTCCAGTCAGTTGTGTTGGGACACACCTGGAGGAATGTACCACTTTTGCTCAACTTCTTCCAGCGTGTTCCGACAAGATCCAGCATAGAGGTGCTGTTGTCAAGGGAAGGAAATGTTCCAGGATGGAGAGAAGATGGGAGATTACTCAGTAATTATAAGTGGGCAATGCAGATGTCGATGTGGTATCAGTATCGCATTGAGACTACTCCTACTTTTTTCTTCTCTTTTGTTTTTATTTTCACTAACAGTGGTGTGTTTTTGTTGCTTATTCAAATTGCTATACTGTAACATTGTTTAAAAGTAAAGGAATAAATTCATGGGGACAAAAGACCTAACGATTTAAATGAGAGTCATTTTTGTTTTTGTTTACTTTTTTGTACTATCAACTTTATGTTGCTCAATAAATTGTAATAAATGTAATCACTATAATGTTGTGTTGTGATCATTCACATGGATGCTGTGGATTAATTTAGATTAATCGCCATTTATCATCACGTGTCATTTATCATCACGTGTCATTTATCATCACGTGTCATTTATCAGCTCCTCCAGGAAGTACATGTAATCACAGGGTTAGGTAGTTTGAATCGCTAGGGTCTGTTTGTTTGTTAGCAACATAGCCAAAATAAAAGTATTTTCTCCACCAACAGAGACAAAGGCAGCGGACGACTGACAAGAGGGTTCATTCTGTTTATTTAATTGTAATTCTTATTTCAGTCACAATACAAACATGCTTATCGATGCAAAAAGTGAAGCTTCTCTTTTTGCAGATTTTTTGGAAGCTACTGACAAACAAAGAAAATATGCAGGCACTTGGCTATTTATTTATTGTTCGAGTCGGTGTGGTTTGTTTGTCTTGTTTGTTCGTTAGCAACATACCTCAAAAAGTTATGGGCGGATAGTAATTAATTTTCAGGAAATGTCAGCAATGAGATAAGGAACACGTGATTTGATTTGATCCAGATCATTTCTACTATGTCATCTTATGTTTACGTTACAAGGGTGAACGTCTGTGTGTGTTTGTATGCTGGCAGCCCCGCCTCCACCCACAGAGACGTTGACAGTGGATGACTGACAAGAGGGTTCACTCCGTTTATTTCATTCTAATTTGTATTTGTTATTTTCATTCACAAAACAAATGCACCCACGGATGCAAAGAGTGAACCTTCTTGCAGACTGTTTGGAAGCGACAGTCGAACAAAGCAAACACGCACAGACATGGACATTTCATTTCTCCTTTGATTAGTTTGTCCATCTGTTTGTTCATTTGCAACATTGCTCTGAGGGTTATGGGTGGATTTTATTTAAACTTTTAGGAAATGTCAGAAATGGAATAAGAAACAAGAGATTCGATTTTGGGCGTGATCCGGATCATTCATACTACTTGAGCTTACAATTACGTTAAGAGCTTCAGCATCTGTGTGTGTCTGCAGGCAACCCCGCCTCCACCCACAGAGACAACATCAGATGATCATTTTGCATAAGCAAAGAGACTGAAGAAAAAAGAGAATGTACTGTATATGCACAATCATTTATTCGTGTGTGCTAACAACCGCACCAAATTACCAAACAGATGCGCACGCACACAGCTTCAAAATTTTATGTACCGTATTTTTTGGACTATAAGGCGCACTTAAAATTCTTTAATTTTCTCAAAACTCGACAGTGCACCATATAACCCGGTGCGCCTAATGTACGGAATCATTTTGGTTGTGCTTACTGACCTCGAAGCTATTTAATTTGGTACATGGTGAAATGATAAGTGTGACCAGCAGATGACAGTCACACATAAGAGATATGTGCAGACTGCGATATGATGACAGTCACACATAAGAGATACGTCTAGACTGCAATATGACTCAAATAAACAACACCAACATTGTATATGTTCCATTGAAAATATAGAACATTACACACGGCGCTAAAAAATCTATCAAAATGTTTTAGTACGACTTTGGTACGCTATGAAGCTGCACCGCTTGATGGATTGTACTGTGCTTCAACATACGAGTATTATGGTGTGTGTATAAGGTAAGATATATTATCTGGCTTTTGTTTCGCAATATTATGCAAAAGCAACTTTTTTTACCTTCTGGTACCTGCTGATCTGTATTTGGGATCTGCATAAGTCCTGAAAATTTGTGCGCGTCCGCCTTTGTAGTCAATAAGCTTCTTTTTTTTCCTCTTCTTGTTATGAGACATTCATCCTCCGCTGTTGCCATTTCTAATATAGAGCAGTGTAAAGTTTTAACTTATATCTTTCAGTAAACTCGCCATGAAAGCGCTAAAACATTTATACGGCTGTAGTTGGTGTGTCTGTGTTCGTATATTACAGCTTGTAATACACAAATGCACATTTTACAGTCACCTATGACGTTATAATAGGGTTAATGTTAGCATATGCACATGCAGCTCAAACATAAAACACATCTACAACTTACTAGTTTACTGTAGTTGCAAGTGGAATTCTTGCAGGCTGAAATGTGACACAGAACACATGATGAGGATATAGTGTTATTTTTCCGAGTTTGTAAGTCAACATTGAAGACTTGTGCTGCCTCGTCTGACGTCACGGAATAAGATTCTCCAACAAGCCACACAACATATTTGCAAGCAGTAATCAATAGATTGTAGATTAATATAATGATGATATAAATTAATGTAGCAATTGGAACGTCGACAAGACCAAGGAGATCATTGTCGACTTCAGGAGGCACAGCCACACTCCACTCTCCGTCAACGGCACAGCAGTGGAGATGGTAAGCAGCACCAAGTTCCTGGGGGTGCAGATAACTGACAATATAACCTGGTCCCTACACACCGGAACTCTTGTAAAAAGAGCTCAGCAGCGCATGCACTTTTTGCGTCGGATGAAAAGAAGCACAGCTCCCTCCCTCCATTCTCACCACATTCTACAGAGGCACTATAGAGAGCCTGCTGACCAACTGCATCTTTGTCTGGACTGGAGCCTGCAGTGCCTCAGACTGGAAGTCTCTCCAGAGAGTGGTGAGGACTGCGGAAAAGATCATCAGGACTCCTCTTCCTCCTATCCAGGAAAACGCAAAAAGCCGCTGCCTGACCAGGCTCAGAAAATCTGTAGAGACTCCTCCCACCCCCACCAAGGACTGTTTTCACTGCTGGACTCTAGAAAGAGGTTCTGCAGCCTCCGTAGCAGAACCTCCAGGTTCTGTAACAGCTTCTTCCCTCAGGCCGTAAGACTCTTTGTTAGGACTTGGCAAGAATGAGGACTCGGTTGCAGACGGGAAACGTTTGACGCAGGCTTTTATTCTGCTGTTTTCTATGATCTCTCTTCAGACAGAGTGAATAAACAATTGGCTACAAACTCTATACTTGATATACTAGAGTAAAAAGGAAACGTAGCACAGGGCATAAAACAATAAACAGAAAATCACTCCAAAGGGAGGAAAAAGGACAATATCAAAATTTACACTGATCTAATAACAAAAGCAACAACCTATGATAAGCTACACAAAAGGAAAAGCGCTCACAAAGAGGAAGAGACAAAACGCTATAAACAGAAACTACTCTATAAAGAGTTAAGAAATATCTACAAATTAAAGCGCTCCAAGAGGAGGGAAAAAAAGGCAGAGCACTATGAAATTAGCTCAAACAAAACTGACCAAAAACTTTAGCAAATCAAAATCACTCTTCAGAGGGAACAGAGAAATCAAAGAATAAATCAAGGCAATACTCAACGACTTGGACGAGACTGTGGAAGACTGCTGGAGGTACACGACGAGACGAAACACTCTGGCACAGGACAGGAGGAGGACGAGACATTTATACACATGAGGGAGGGTGACACAGGTGGGCACAATCAGGCAATCAGGAGAGACATCAGACCAGTGAAACAGGAGGAAGGGCAAGTGATCTGAAATGAGAGGGAGAGTTAACATTTCAAAATAAAACAGGATATGACAAGACCACATGAAACCAGACAAAACTTCACCCAGGTGTGACACTCTTGAACACATCAAAATAATTCCCTCAATTCCCCCCCAAAAATGGATTAACTCGCTGGAATAAAAAAGACAATATAACATACATCCATAAACGTGGATGCATATGAAAAAGTGCAATATATTTATCTGTACAGTAATCTATTTATTTATATCTGCACCTTATTGCTCTTTTATCCTGCACTACAACGATCTATTGCAACAAAATGTTGTTCTTATCTGTACTGTAAAGTTCAAATTTGAATGACAATAAAAGGAAGTCTAACTCTAAGTCTAAGTCTAAATAACGAGTATAATTTTTTTTCTTCACAAAAATACTCATGGAAAAGCAAAAAGTATATTACTTTAAAACTACCCTGACAAGTATATTTTATCCAAAAAGTTACCTAAGTTAGTGTAATGGAGTAAATGTAACGCTTTACTACACACCAGAATTTGGGTTTACTCTTTTGTCTGTATTCACTTGGTATCGGATCGATACTAAAACTAGCAGTATCGCCCACCCTTACCAGAAAGTTCTTATAATAATCAGCTTATAAGGAAACAAGGTAGTTGAAATGATAATGTCACAATTGATCAACAGATACTGGCGCTTGCTTATGTATATTGTTCTACAAAGTACTTCCAGATCAAAGATTCGAGTCCCACGTTGATATCACCATGACAGCTGTATCTTACCTTTTCTCTGGCTCCCTGCTTAAACCAACTTTTCATTGTCAATAAAAGAATAATCTATAGCGAGGCGGCACGGCCACGGAATTTCTGGCGTGGGTGGGCCGTGCACGTCATCACAGATGAATCAAAGCAAGGAGCGCCTTCTTTTCCTCCTCACAGTACCAATCAACACAAACAAGCAAGCTGTGGCCCCTGGCAACATGGCGGAGTACCGACAGATCACTTTTGATAAAGTAGTAGTGGAGGGAAAGTAACACAAGCTCAAGAAGTGGAAAACAATTATTTAATGAAAATATATACAGCCTAAAAACAGTATAAAATTTGCATTTTCATACCAAAGTGGTGATAATTTACGTACAAAATGTAAAACAATGTCAGTAAACATGCACACACACACTATGAACACAAGTATTGGGACACATCTGGAAGCGATCAAGGTGCACTGCCTGGCTGCAACCAGCAGAGGCGCTACTGAGTCATTCTCAAGCGCATGTGATGTCAGGGACGAGATGTTTTATTTCCATGCTGAGGCTTATCCACACAATTTCAACACTGGCATGGAAACAGGAGTTTAGAACATTCAGAGTGAGATTCTCCTGTCCCTTTATTAACGTAATTGAGGGGGTCCCCACAGCTATCTGTACCTAAAGACGGGAGCATGAATCATTATATAATGCCTATTCCAAATAATACACAGTGGTACCTCAACTTAAAGGGGAAATGCAATTTTTGGGGCGTGAATTTTGCCTGTCGTTCACAATCCTTATGAGAGACAAGAACACACTATTTTTTTTTTGCATTCTAATTTGTAGGGACGGTGTGGCGAAGTTGGTAGAGTGGCCGTGCCAGCAATCGGAGAGTTGCTGGTTACTGGGGTTCAATCCCCACCTTCTACCATCCTAGTCACGTCCGTTGTGTCCTTGGGCAAGACACTTCACCCATGCTCCTGATGGCTGCTGGTTAGCGCCTTGCATGGCAGCTCCCGCCATCAGTGTGTGAATGTTTGTGTGAATGGGTGAATGTGGAAATACTGTCAAAGCGCTTTGAGTACCTTGAAGGTAGAAAAGCGCTATACAAGTATAACCCATTTATCATTTATTTAATAATCATCTCGTTCTATGTGGCATTTACACCACCAACTCATGCTGGTCCTAACTCTCTCGGCTTCTGTCTGCTGCAACCTTTCACCCTCTCTTTGTGCTCGCTCAGCTTCTATAACCAGTATTTTATCCTTCGTATATTCAGCTTCAAAAACATAAGATTGTAAATCCTCATTTGTCCGAAAAATAGTTGTCTATTACGAAGTCTGCCATGATCAGAGCACACATGCGTTAGTTGCCGGAAGTAGGAAGTGCGTTGCTATGGGCACTGAAATAAATGCACTGAGGAAATACGTTAGAGTATTGCTTAAAAAGAGCACAATACGGTAAATATTGTACGTAGGTCGGTAGGTCGTGAGTTCAAACCCCGGCCGAGTCATACCAAAGACTATAAAAATGGGACCCATTACTACCCTGCTTGGCACTCAGCATCAAGGGTTGGAATTGGGGGTTAAATCACCAAAATGATTCCTGGGCGCAGCCACCACTGCTGCTCACTGCTCCCCTCACCTCGCAGGGGGTGAACAAGGGGATGGGTCAAATGCAGAGGACAAATTTCACCACACCTAGTGTGTGTGTGACAATAATTGGTATTGTTATGAATGTGTCTGTTACTACATTATATATATATATATATATATATATATATATATATATATATATATATATATATATATATATATATATATATATATATATATATATATATATATATATATATATATATATATATATATATATATATATATATGTATATATATATATGTGTATATATATGTATATATATATATATATATATATATATATATATATATATATATATATATATATATATATGTATATATATATATATATATATATATATATATATATATATATATATATGTATATATATATATATATGTGTATATATATGTATATATATATATATATATATATATATATATATATATATATATATATATATATATATATATATATGTATACATATATATATATGTGTATATATATGTACATATATATATATATATATATATATATATATATATATATATATATATATATATGTATATATATATGTATATATATGTATACATATATATACACACATATATATATACATATATATATATACATATATATATATATATATATATATATATATATATATATATATATATATATATATATATATATATATATATATATATATATATATATATATATATATATATATATATACTTACAGTGTGTATAGTTGATAGAGGGCTTTGAAGGCTACTTTGGGGACTCATGTTAGCAACATCTTGAAAGCGTTTTTTTGTTGTTTTCAGAATCTTAAAAACAAACAAACAACAAAAGACATGCAGTCTTGTCTCTCATAATGATTGTGAATGATAAGGCAATTTCTTTTTTAAAAAGTGCAGTTCCCCTTAAGTGTGTTTTGAGATAAAGCTGTCTCTCGGCTAATTGTTATGCAGTAAAGTTCTTTCACACCAGACTCGTCCAACCATGCATTTATCAGGTTGGGAAGTGGTCAATTCTGAGTGTACTGTTACGTCCTGCTGGAATGTTTCTACGAGTTGACTCGTACAGCTTGAAAGAAAACATTTAGAGGTTTGGCAACAATCAGAGAGGAAAATCTTACACAGAAACAGAGTGCGTATGTGTGTGGGTGTGTGTGAGTGTGTGTGTTTGTGTGTGTGTAGTCTGCAAAGCATGGTGTGACTCATGTAATGATGTCAACACTGCATCGCACTAACTTGCCCTTTTCTTTGTCTGGTAAGGCAAAGATGGATGCTCCTTGTCAGATTATAAGGCAGGAATTCATCACTTCAGTCTCTGCCTCTTCAAGTCTTGACTTAAAACCACAAAGTGGCGGTGAAGGGTGGTTGTGGGCGGGGTTAGTCATCTCAACACACAGCCACGCTGTACGCAGGGGCAGGCGTTTGTGGCGTGCTCTTGTCGGCCATCTTGGCAGCGCTGGCCCCCATCAAGAGGCCTCCGCCGGTGGCCCCCATCAAGGGGCTTCCGCCAGTGGCCCCCATCAAGGGGTCTCCGCCGGTGGCCACCATGTGACGATGGCCACTGCTGTGCACGAATATCTCGCCGCAGCGCTTGCCCACCAGGTAGACGATCTCCATGATGGAGAGAACGATGCACACTATGCTGGTCACCACCATGAAGATGGTGAAGATCTTCTTCTCGGTGGGCCTGGAGATGAAGCAGTCCACCTTGTTGGGACACGGCTTCTGCTCGCACTTGATGAGCAGCGGGAAGTCGTAGCCCTCGTAGATGTGGTAGAGCAGGTAGACAAAGGTGGTGTCCACAAGCACTTTAAAGACCAAGGTGAAGACGTACGTCCACCACAGGCCGCCACGCTTCTTGCCGGTGTTCTTGTAAAGGGGGCGGACGTTCTCGCCGTACTTGTTGCGGTTTTTGCGCTCCCGGTCATCCCTGTAGGCCACGTGCATCACCACCAGGAAGGACGGGCAGGTGACGAAGATGAGCTGCAGGGCCCACAGCCTGACGTGCGACACGGGGAAGAAGTGGTCGTAGCACACGTTGTGGCAGCCCGGTTGGAGCGTGTTGCATTTGAAGTCCTTCTGCTCGTCGCCCCACACTTTCTCGGCCGCCACCACGAATACGAGCACCCTGAAGACGAACACGAGGGAGAGCCACACTCGCCCGAAGGCGGTGGAGTACTTGTTGACCCCGCTGAGGAGGCCCTGGAGGAAAGCCCAGTTCATATCGAAGAACTTTCACGCTGCTGAGGAAAATTCAAAAGATATGATTATTGTCACAGGAACATGACGTTAGATCTTTATTGATGCGATCTGTGTCTGTGAATACAGCCGTAACTCAACTTGAGAGCGTTTTGAGATAAGAGCTGTCCCTCAGCTTATTGTTATGCTTTAAGTTGCAAGAAAAAATTGGAGTTACGAGTATGTGAAGAAAGAAAGTGTGTGTGAAGGACAGTGCTGAGAAGAAGAAGCGGATGGTATAGAGCAGTGGTTCTTAACCTGGGTTTGATCGAACCCTAGGGGTTCGGTGAGTCGGCCTCAGGGCTTCGGCGGATGTCAAAACACACCCGACTCATCGTGTAAATAAAAACTTCTCTATCGGCGTATTACGGATACGGCAACAGCTGACTGATTTGCAGGTGTGTAATTTGTTGTGAGTTTATGCACTGTGTTGGTTTTGTTCTTTGAACAAGGTGATGTTCATGCACGGTTCTTTTTGTGCACCAGTAAAAAAAACATGGTAACACTTTAGTATGGGGAACACATTCACCATTAATTAGTTGCTTATTAACATGCAAATTAGTAACATATTGGCTCTTAACTAGTCATTATTAAGTACTTATTAATGCCTTATTCGGCATGGCCTTATTATAACCCTAAGCCTCTAACCCTAACCCTAACCCTAACCAAATAAGTCAAAATGAAGTCTTTATTACTTAGAATATGTTCCCCTAGTGTCCAAATAACTCTAAATTAAGTCTTTGTTACTTAGAATATGTTCCCCATACTAAAGTGTTACCAAAAACATAACTTTGTCTTGAATTTGAATTTTTTTTTTAAATTTTTCACTAAAGAAGGGTTTGGTGAATGCGCAGATGAAAACCACTGGTTGGTAGGTAGGTAGGTAGGTAGGTAGGTAGGTAGGTAGGTAGGTAGGTAGGTAGGTAGGTAGGTAGGTAGGTAGGTAGGTAGGGATGGATGGATGGATGGATAGATAGACAGATAGACAGATAGACAGATAGACAGATAGTACTTTATTGATTCCTTGGGGAGAGTTCCCTCAGGAAAATAAAAATTCCAGCAGCAGTGTACAGAATTGAGATAGAATTGAAAAAGTAAATAATGGAGGTATAAATGGAAATAAAATAGAAAATATAACAATAAAAATAAAAAGTAACAATAAGAATAAAAATATAAAAGCAAAAATAGGAATATAACAAGAGGAGCTAGGCAGTAGTGATATTCATTGAATAAAGGAATAAATAATTTTAAAAAACATGACCGAAAGTGTTACCAACTTTGTGAAGCAGTTGGAGCATATCACTGCTCGTCTGCACCATACTGAAGCAGAATGAGTGTAACACCAACCAAGAATGTTAAAAAAATATCTAAAACCCAGACGTTTATCCATGAAAATATGGAGAAGCTGCTGAATGTGTTTGACGGAGAAGCAGCTGTAAGGTGATACTATCGAAGCCCACTATCCAAGGTTACATTACGTCATAGAAGCGCTGTAGGAGTTGATACTACGTTTCAATTTATTGTTTTTTAATAATTATACATTTCTTATCCAAAAGTTTTTCTTTTTAAAAGGCACGTTATATATTAAAATGTAGCTGTTTTGGGGGAGGGCAGGCACCGATTAAATTGATTTCAATTCATTTCAATGGGAGGTGTTACTTTGAGTTACGAGTGTTTTGAGTTAAGAGCTCCGTCACAGAACCAATATGTAAAACGTAAGTTGAGGTATTATGGGGTTTTTTTCTAGGTCACTAGTGTGATCTCATTAGAACAACCCGAGTGAAATAAAAGTCAAAAAGGCTAACTCAAAAATCGGATTTGTGTGACTGTGGCGGCAAACACTTCCTTCGATGTTCATGCGTCGTCGTGTTGCGTTCAAGGAACCTCAGTTAAAGTCGACGCTGCTATGTTAAAGTCAACATTCAACTTTTCTACACCAGCATAATCATGGTCGATAGAAGGTGTTTAAAAAGCGACAAAAACAACAAAATCCGCCTGGATTTCGGTATGAAAATACATGTATATTACTCACAGGGATGTAGTTGTATTGGCGGCGGAGCAGCACTCCGAAGAAAGTCAGCGAGGAGAATCAGAGCGGAGTTGAGTAGAGGACGGAGGAGTGAGAAGAGAGGAGGGAGGAGCTGTTGTCTGCCGTCACTTCATAACACGCAGCCCGCACAGGTGAAACATTGCTGCTAAATGCACCGCAAATTTACTTTTTTCCCCACAATTATTTTCTTAACAAGCAAATATGATGCCATTTTATTTCAATGTTAATTTCTCACAAGTATGTTTTTTTTAAACACAACTCGACCAATCGAAGACTGGATTTGTAAAACACATGCAGGACTAATAGTTGGATAAGGAAATTGATGGATGGTCACAGAGGGCAACAATGTATCCCACCTGACAAGTTTCATTCCAATACACAAGAAGATGGAAGTACAGCATAGTTGTGCCATCTACTGGATAATTTTGGTATATAAAAAAAGCTTTATCACAGGACAGGGCTCTTTAAAAAACACTACACACAATTAGCACAGCCATACAAACAATTGGCAGAATAATTCGCAATTTGTTGTAAAAAGTATACACTTCATTAAAATAATATGTCTCATCACCCAACACATCCTTGTATGGCTGCGGCTTAAATTTGATTACAGATCTCCTCCATTCGCTTGTAGACACTGATCATAAATTCTCTTCTTTAAGCACCTTCCTGTCTTTCTCTACTTCTTGCATGACCTCCATCTCCATCTGGTTCTATTGTGGTTGAAGACAGATTAACTTACCTGCTGCTTTTAATACAAACCCCGTTTCCATATGAGTTGGGAAATTGTGTTAAATGTAAATATAAACGGAATACAATTATTTGCGAATCCCTTTCAACCCATATTCAACTGAATGCACTACAAAGACCAGATATTTGATGTTCAAACTCATAAACTTTTTTTTTTTTTGCAAATAATAATTAACTTAGAATTTCATGGCTGCAACACATGCCAAAGCAGTTGGGAAAGGGCATGTTCACCACTGTGTTACATGGCCTTTCCTTTTAACAACACTCAGTAAATGTTTGGGAACTGAGGAGACACATTTTTTTAAGCTTCTCAGGTGGAATTCTTACCCATTCTTGCTTGATGTTCAGCTTAAGTTGTTCAACAGTCCGGGGGTTTACGTTGTGGTATTTTAGGCTTCATAATGTGCCACACATTTTCAATGGGAGACAGGTCTGGACTACAGGCAGGCCAGTCTACCCGCACTCTTTTACTATGAAGCCACGTTGATGTAACATGTGGCTTGGCATTGTCTTGCTGAAATAAGCAGGGGCGTCCATGGTAACATTGCTTGGATGCAGGGCCGGCCCGTGGCATAGGCCGTATAGGCAAATGCTAAGGGCGCCGTCTATCAGGGGGCGCCAAGCCAGTGCCACAAATGTTGGAAAAAAAAAAAGTTGGTACTATTATTTCTAAATACAAAAAATAATCGCACGTTAATTAAAATGCAAAGTAAAGCCTATTTAATAGAAATATTATTTATTAAAACATTACGCCCCCCCCCCCCCCCCCCCCCCGCACGGTGCGCCCCCTCCCTTCCCGTATCATGACTCTTACCACATCAAAAAATCAACACAAGATGTCAAAACGGCCAAAACTGTCAGGTGCCCAGGGAAGTAAAAATAGAAAAGAAGAGGCGGAGAAACAAGAAAAAGACAGAGGTAGCAGGTAGGTAACGTTAGCCTACATGAAATTATTTGTCTGTTACAGAATGTGATAGTAACCTGGCTTTTTAGCATTAAGCTAATGTTACATGATTCGGCAATTGCTAATCATAAATAGCTAGTTCTGTTTTAACGTCGGGTTAATATTGTGGAGGGGGCTAAATTGTTGTGGAAAATAATAATGTAACGTTAGGTAATTACAGTACTCCCACCTTACATTCCTCAGGGACATTTGTATTAGATCTTTTAAGCAGGTGTTTTTTGTTTACATTGTTATTTTCCTTCTGGTTAGCTAATGTTTGCCCTGCAGGTAATAGTCACTTTTCCACCCCTTTATATATTAGGTATAGTTGTAAGCCTAGTTGTTAAAGTGCACATCATTAATGTTAATTAAGCAATATCACATGAGAGGGAATGCTGTTTTTTAATTTGAGCACTGCTGTGATTCGGTTAAAGATAATCATAACATAACATTCTCATATAATATGTTAATTTGCTTTCTTTAAGTAAAAAAAAGGTCAAAGACAAAGCTATTCGGTTTCTTGTGAGTATACACTTCACTGCCGATGTGGGGGGGGGGGGGGGCACCTAAAATCTTGCCTAGGGCGCCAGATTGGTTAGGGCCAGGCCTGCTTGGATGGCAACATATGTTGCTCCAAAACCTGTATGTACCTTTCAGCATTAATGGCGCCTTCACAGATGTGTATGTTACCCATGTCTTGGGCACTAATACAAACCCATACCATCACAGATACTGGCTTTTCAACTTAGCGCCTATAACAATCCGGATGGTTATTTTCCTCTTTGGTCCGGAGGACATGACGTGCACAGTTTCCAAAAACAATTTGAAATGTGGACTCGTCAGACCACAGAACACTTTTCCACTTTGTATCAGTCCATCTTAGATGAGCTCAGGCCCAGCGAAGCCGACAGCGTTTCTGGGTGTTGTTGATAAACGGTTTTCGCCTTGCATAGTAGAGTTTTAACTTGCACTTACAGATTTAGCGACCAACTGTAGTTACTGACAGTGTGTTTCTGAAGTGTTCCTGAGCCCATGTGGTGATATCCTTTACACACTGATGTCGCTTGTTGATGCAGTACAGCCTGAGGGATCGAAGGTCACGGCTTAGCTGCTTACGTGCAGTGATTTCTCCAGATTCTCTGAACCCTTTGATGATATTACGGACCGTAGATGGTGAAATCCCTAAATTCCTTGCAATAGCTGGTTGAGAAATGTTTTTCTTAAACTGTTCAACAATTTGCTCACGCATTTGTTGACAAAGTCGTGACCCTCGCCCCATCCTTGTTTGTGAATGACTGAGCATTTCATGGAATCTACTTTTATACCCAATCATGGCACCCACCTGTTCCCAATTTGCCTGTTCACCTGTGGGATGTTCCAAATAAGTGTTTGATGAGCATTCCTCAACTTTATCAGTATTTATTGCCACCTTTCCCAACTTCTTTGTCACATGTTGCTGACATCAAATTCTAAAGTTAATGATTATTTGCAAAAACAAATTTTTTTATCAGTTAGAACATCAAATATGTTGTCTTTGTAGCGTATTCAACTGAATATGGGTTGAAAATGATCTGCAAATCATTGTATTCCATTTATATTTACATCTAACACAATTTCCCAACTCATATGGAAACGGGGTTTGTAGTTCTTATACACTTGGTGTGTCTACTACAACTAGTATTTGTGATGGTCTAGTACAAGGATTCTAAAACTAGTGATAGGCCAAATAATCACTTGAATAAAGTACTGTGTTTTATTTTCCTATATTACTGTATCTAGTCATTACACAGTGTTACTGTTCAAACTGTTTGAGAAGCACTAGTCCAGTGAATCCAGGAAGTGTTTTGGTATTGCACAGAAGGGACTTTGTGATACGTGTCTGTGTGATTAGTGTATTAGTTTAGCGGTTTGGCAACAATCAAAGAGGAACATCTTACACAGAACAGTGTGTGTGTATTGTTTTGCAAAAAAAGAGTGAGGTGGACAATGGGTTTATAGTTGTGCAAAGGCTTCACTTCTTGAGTGTGAGTTTTTTCTAAAAGTGTGATACTTTTTTTTTTAGTACATAAACAATTCTA
Source organism: Entelurus aequoreus (assembly GCF_033978785.1). NCBI lineage: Eukaryota > Metazoa > Chordata > Actinopteri > Syngnathiformes > Syngnathidae > Entelurus > Entelurus aequoreus. Next base: position 41,640,850 of record NC_084733.1, on the reverse strand, counting down.
AAAAATAAAACCCACTATCTTGAGTAAAATATTTTCCACCGAGGGCCACATACTGAAAAATGCAAAGAATGCTGTGTGACACTTTAATGTTATTATACATTTTTGAGGCAGAGGTTGAGAAGTTTGTATCAAAAGAAAAGTTGCCATAAACGCCATATATAAACAATGTAACATACACAGTGCGTTGTACAGATAAATAATTATGTAGTTGTCAATACTAATTAAATTCAGGGAGGTCACAGGAATTTCTGTGCCCCATAATTGAGAAGCACTGATTTAGAGTGGATCACATTCACTATTTGTGGTGTGTATGTGTGTTAAGTACCAATGACAAAGAAACCAATGTCACTAATGTAAGTAGCTGGTGTCCCACCTCTATAATCACAATTTACACACTATCTACAAATCCAATGGCTGCAGTTTATTTTAAAAAAATGTTTATTAAATATTTACATTGCAAAAGATTTGGGGTGGAAGTGAAGTAAAAGTTGTTGAACATATACAAGATTCATACAAAACGCACAGGGTTGTATTTCATTCATACAAGTTCTCCACAGTCCGAGATGATCACTTTCTGCTTTGGCTTGCCATCTTTCGCTCCTTGAGCCTGAAAAATGAAAGTGGTAGAAGAAGAAAAATGATGATGTAATAGGTTGTGCTGCTTTTATTAAACTTTCAATGGCAATTGCTATAATAATAACAACAATTGTAATAATAAATGAGTTAAAGCGGATTAATCTTTTATTATTAATCTGATTACAAATGTAACTCAATTACCCATCTGCATGATCCGAAGTCCCTGAAATATCTCTGCAATGCATTTTGGGTAGTTCATCCAAGTAGTGTTACCATGTTTGACAGCACTAGTAATATTATAGTCTTAGGTGTGCTCAATTAATAGTATTTTTTGTATTATTTAAGTCATGTAGCCCTCACTTCCATCGCTCGAAGCACATCCATCCCTTCCACCAGTTCTCCAAACACAACATGTTTGCCGTCCAGCCAGTCTGTTTTGTCATTGGTGATGAAGAACTGGGAGCCGTTGGTGTTTGACCCAGAGTTAGCCATGGAGAGCTGCCCTGTGATTGCCACAAGCAAAGTTCAGCATCAACATCAACTTGTACACCGATTCTAAAGGAGAGCCAATCACCTGGAGCCGTGTGTTTGAGGATAAAGTTTTCATCATCAAACTTTCGACCGTAAATGGACTTGCCGCCAGTGCCGTTGTGGTTGTGAAGTCCCCTCCTTGGCACATGAACTGCGGGATGATGCGATGAAAGCTGCTCCCTTTGTAGCCAAATCCTTTTTCATGGGTGCACAAGCAGCGGAAATTATCTGAAAAATAAATCAACCATTGCAGTGTTATTTTGCAGAAATAATGTCAACACCACAGCAATCATCAAGAAGGCTCAGCAGCGGCTACACTTCCTGAGAGTCCTCGGGAAGTACAACCTGAAGCCTGACCTGCTGCTGACCTTCTACCGCTCGTCCATCGAGAGCCTGCTGACCTACTGTATTACAGTATGGTATGGCAGCTGCACTGCAGCAGACAGGGAGAGGCTGCAAAGAGTGGTCAAGACGGCTCAGAAGATCATCGGCCGCCCTCTCCCCTCTCTGATGGAAATCTACACCTCCCGCTGCCTCAACAGAGCCAGTGCCATCATCAAGGACAGCACCCACCCTGGCTCTGACCTGTTCCACCTGCTGCCCTCTGGGAAGCGCTACAGGTGCATTAAAACCAAGACGAACAGGCTAAAGAACAGCTTCTTCCCCAGGGCCATAACCACCCTGAACAGTCTTCCCCATTGACCCTCATAACTGCCTTCTCTTCGGTGCAATAACCCATTCCACCAACCACCCTGTCATGTAGATATTCATGTACATATTCATTTCACCCTCTGTATAGAGTGTACATTTGTTTTTATCGCACTGCATGGAATGGCCTCATTCTCGTTACCCCTGCGTAATGACAATAAAGCTGATTCTGATTCTGAACTCATTTAATAGAAACACCGCTTTATTTCACCTCACCAATTTTTTTTACAGTATAGACCTGTGGTTTTCAACTGCTGTGGTGCCTTTATTCTGATGAAGCCAGTAGATAACTTATTATTAGTAGCAGGAAGGCCATCTCTAAGCCTGGACCAAAAAGTCAGGTATACCGGTAGTCATTAGGGATGGGTACCTGTCATATTCAAACCGATACGGTACCAATTACCGGTACCGGGGAATTGGTACTTTTCGGTACCTCTGTATGTGCTCATGTGTTATTAAATTTTCATCTGTTATAACACCTACTTTATTAACAGATTTCTGATCATGATAACTGTGCTGTTCAGTTGTTATAGCTTTAATTCTTATACATCTGAGTCTCATTTGCAAGTATTATATAGTAGACATAAACTTTGCATGCACTTGCAATTCCAAGACATTGGCAGTAGCGTATAGGCAGTGGCTAGGAAGTAGTCTTTGCCATTAAGCTGAATATGCTAGTCTAGTCCAATGTTTGGTCCTACAAAGTGTTTAAATTGTAAGTATTATACTTATTACACACCAGCTGCTTGCTTGTAACATGCATCTTTGTTGTAGTTTTGATTACCAAATGTGGGGGTGTTGAAATCGTCATGTAAAATCGCTAATGAATAGCATAAATATGACACAGTCAATCTTTCCCTCACAGCAATCCGCCAATTCTTGTCCTCACTATTCAGACAGACAAAATCCCAATTTGTATTGACAGACATTGGATCATAAAATTTTTACAAAGACCCACAACTCGTTTAGTATACAGTATATACAATGGAAAATCTTAGCTGGGACACTGGCCACTCATAGATTTGTTTTTGAAACCATTTCTGTTTCAGATGTCCGTTACATTGTAAAACCTTTATTTAACGTACAGGCGATGATTTAAGTAACCGAGTATGCATCAAGAATTACCTCCATTTACTTTGTGGTAGACATTCCATTCTGTTCCTTTTTCCAATATTGTCCCTTTATTTAACGTACAGGCGATGGTTTAAGTAACCGAGTATGCATGAAGATTTACCTCCAATTACTTTGTGGTAGACATTCCATTCTGTTCCTTTTTCCAATATTGTCAATCTATGAAGTGAAGTTAACCATCTTTTACTTAGCAGCCAGGACAGAAACACATGAAACTTTTTGGTTTAATCCTCTTTTCTTTTTTTACTACAATTTATACAAAAAAGTAAATCATATTTTTGGAGTGTAATTCTTTAAATGCTCACTAAGGTTAGAGTGTTAGAATGCAAAAAAACCCCAACTTCTTGTCTCACATTAGGATTGTGAATGTTAGGCTAAATTTTAAAAAAAGTGCAGTTCCCCTATAAATAAATTCTGCCTGTGTCCAGGGGCTTATTTAATGTGTTTTTGAACACCAAAAACGTCGAAACATTTTGTGATGATATTAAATTTAGATCTAATCACTGTACTTTAAATTACGGACTATAAACCAGTACTTTTTTCCTACACTTTGAACCCTCCGGCTTATAAAATGGTGCGGTTGATTTATGGATTTTTTTTTCTTCGCTGACGGCCATGATGCAAATATTTGGGAGGGATTTTTTGTAGACAGTTACAGTTACCCGCCCGCCTAAAGCTGGGCCGCCCCCAGCCAACGAGATGTTGTCCTGCTACAGTTTGCTTTCTCCATTGGGTGCATGGAGATTAGGAGACATCTGAAAAGCAGACCGCAATCCATGCACCAGGCAATAACAAGAAATAGTCACATCCTAAATAGGGTTGTTGGAATGTCCCGCGCAATGCAGACCGGCCTCTCCAAAGACCTTCTCCAGGACGTCAGTGACTTCAGGACTTCTGCCATCATCAACAACGAGCTCAAGAGGTGCCATGTGGACATTGCCACTTTACAGGAAACACGTCTGGCAGACTCTGGATCGCTGAGGGGGAAGGACTACACACTTTTCTGGCTAGAACAGAACTCAGGCGAACTACGCCCACAAGGAGTGGGCTTTGCATTGAGGTACAGCCTGCTGAATGTGGTACAACCACACAGGAAAGGCTCAGAGCGACTTCTCACTATCCGCCTCAACACAACGGCAGGCAGGCCCCGTCACCCTCATCAGCGTGTTCCAGTATCTGCAGGATTTGCAGTTTGCTGCCACCATCAGCAGTTAAAATTTTCTTGTAATCAGACAATATTTTCAGTATATTAGATGGAATTTTTACCTGACATGTTTCGACTGTGATCTGCAGTCTTCTTCAGAAGGGTCACCTTGACATGTTGCCTATCAGCTGTTCTTATAGGCATGGCCAACCAGGCACGCCTGTCAAGTCTACCTGGTTATCTGCACCCCCCCCCCCCCCCCCACCCGCCGCTTGAAGGTTAATGCTCACGTCAGGTAAAAATTCCATCCAATATACCAAAATATTGTCTGATTACAAGAGAATTTGAAAAATATATGAATAAGAACATAATGAGCCTTTTTGAGCAAGTATTAAAAGCTCTATTGTCAACTAAATGTATATTGTCTATAGTACGCAACCCTACTTTGGGGGCATTCAAGTGTAGAAGTTCCACACTGTAACCATAGTAACAATGTGCAGATGGAAGCCCGGTGCAGAGCAGCATACAGACCCGCTGTCATGGGAACGATGTCAGCCCGAAGGAGGAAGCGAAGTCTCCCTGCAGGCTTGTTACCGATCTTGATGTCCATGTAGACCTGTGGATTAACTCTGCCCTTCTTAGCAGGGGGCTCAGCCTGCATAAACAATAAAATTGTACCTAAATCATGATTGTGTACTTACAGTGTAATCCAATCTGATGTTGTGCAATTCGAAACACACAAATACCTCTTGTGCAGCAATGTTGGGGGTTTCTCCCGCAGCCTCCCCCTCGGCTTCTTCTGCAGTTTTCCCAGAGAACTTCTTCAGCCAGTCATCATCCGACCACACTGAGACAAAAACAGATTCAAGATCAGAACATTGGATTGCATTCCACGAAAAGCTAACTTCTAATCAGGGTTTCCTCAGTCACCTGGTCGAGAAGATCCTTCTTTGATTCTCATTGGCTTGGCAATGTTGACACGGACAGTCCGTCCAAAAAGCTCAGACTCATTCTGACAAATGTGGAAAATTAACAGAACATCAAAACAAAAACAGGAAATAGCGTGTTCGACCTTCACACACATCAGGCAAACAACTGTCCAACTTACCATGTTATCAATAGCTGCTGCTGCATCCTACAGAAAGTACAACAAATATTTTAATGTCAAGTTACACTATGCACAATATGATAGCCAATAGAGGCGACATACAGCAATGTCCAAACCGAAATTATTAAAAATTAAAAAGACATGCGGACGTGGACATTTTGTGAATTAAAAATACTGCAATCACATAGATTTAAATTTAAAATAAATGCAAGAGCAAAATACTGCCAATGCCAAACACACACAAACCCCATAAAAAAATGCAAGAGAAAAATGCGCAGAAGTTTCCCAGGCAACCTAACCTGAGAGATGTTTGTCCTTAAAAAGCCCAGAAGAGTAGTGGCTCAATTTTGAAAACGGAGAAAGAAAATATATTTGTCTTCGTTAAACTGTTGGCCAAAATATTTCACAATTTTATAACCGCATTTACTTAGTTAATGTTAGTATTAGAATGAGACCAATGACACCATGGGCCTTATTTTCCTAAAGGTTTGTGTGAACTAAAGCATGTACAAACTTGACAGTGTGCAAAGTGAGCAGAATAAGGTGTGTGATTCATTTTACATCTTTGTCTTCATTAATATGCAGAGAACATGCTGATCATCAGGAAAAGAAAATGCAATTATTTCAGCGCACGCAATGTGATTTATTAACACTCATCACTGTTTTGCGAGCACTATTTTTGTGTTTTATTTAGGATGTCTGAAAAGTTTGTGCAAACTGACTGTTATGCACACGGCTATGAGAAAGGACCGGTGCTCGCGCTGCAAAGAGACGATGGACAGAGAACCCTCCGTCCTGCGTGTGTGTGTGTCAACAGTAACACTCAACATAACTGGACTGTTAGAAATAAAAAAATGTTACACATATTATATATCCAGCAATATCATTTTATAATTTTGTAGCTGCTGGATGACTTAGGGAAATTCAATTGATGCGTTTTGGTGTCTACTGGCGTTTTTTAATGACGTTATACGTATACGATATATTAACATATTTCCGATGTAAAAAAACTATTTGCAATCTCTTGCCATCCAAATCACTGCCGTTGTGTCCTTGGGCGAGGCACTTCACCCTTGCCCCCAGTGCCACTGACATTGGTGAATCAATGATAGTTGGTGGTCACGAATTGGCAGCCACGCTTCCGTCAGTCTACCCCAGGGCAGCTCTGGCTACAAATGTAGCTTACCACCACCAAAGTGTGAATGTCAGCGCTTTGAGTATCTATTTGATAGAAAAGCGTTATTTAAATCTTATCCATTATAATAATACTTATTATTGAGTAACATTTAACGTGCTTATCATTTAAAGTGCTGAACTTCATTTAAAGTCTGCCGTACTTAAATCCAATGTTTTTCTTCTTCTAGTATTGATCAAATCAATTGATTGGCTTTTAAAACGATGTTGGACCGATACCTAACTTATGGAAGGCCAACTTGCCGAGCACAGATTTGAAGTAGTTAAATCTTAGGAAAATAAATCGGTCTATTAACATATCGATGAAACATTATATCCCTAGTTATTATGAATGGGCCTGTTACTAGATTACATTCTATATACTTACGTGTATATAAAACAAAGGTTTATAGATGTTTTTAAGAGGTCTTTATTGGCAAAATAGAGAAAACCCATTGGCTCCATTGTTAGCTGACGTTTACTTGCATTTATTCCCAGGTTAGAAAGCATAAATAAAGAAACACATGTGTGCTCATCTCACATGTTGATTGTGAATGATAGGCAAAATTCCCCCAAAAAGTGCAGTTTCTCTTTAAGCCCTTTAAGAGAATAGTGAGCTGCCCACAGCGGTGTCGTAATTACGTGACATTAGCTGGATAAAAAAAATACAGATAGCTGTATCATTTATCAAAAATCTTAATGGTACTCCTGTACCGATACAATTAGGAACTGGTATAAGAAAATACCGGTAATCGATATACATCCCAAGTAATAAAACAAAATATACAGTACAACATTCAACACATTGTACTCTTGACTTACCTCTGCCAGTTCAAATTCAACAAATGCAAATCCTCTGTGCTTTTCTGTATATTGAGCAAAAGGTACAACTTTAATACGCAAAGCCGCATACAATTATGATAACATATGCACATAGACTGTACCTGTCTCATAGTCGAGTGGTATTTGGATGTCTGTGATGTCCCCAAACGGAATAAAAGCAGCATGCAACACTTTCTCGTCCACTTCTTCTGCCAGCCCACCTAAAAACAAAGACACAATGAATAGATTTAATAACTTAATAGTGTGAAAACATTCAATACAGACTTTTTTTAAATTTTTTTTATTAGTTTAGTTTATTATTATTCTTCGGTCAATGGTCAACAAACTAAACAAACAGTTGTACATTCATAGATTTAAAAAAAAATAAAATGCTGCAGACCGAAAGGGTTTAGGCTGAAGTTGAACACTTATTGCGCCTAACCCTATAAACAATGTCAAGTACAAGATGAACTTCCGAAAATTATGAAATGTCTTTTGTACGACATATTATAAATACACTTTATACACAACATAAATACAGTTAATATATATATACACAGTAAAGGCATGTGAAATATCCTTGTACACATGTTAAACCTTTGCACCAATTATATACTATATACAAACAATTATACTTCCATTATTATTTATGAATGAATGAATGAATGATCTTTATTGTCATTGTGCATGTACAGGTACAGGTCCAACGAAATTTAGATTGCTTCCCTGAGGTGCTTTGCATTTTTTTTTAAAAAGAAGAAACCACACAATATACAAAAACAACACAATATACACAATATGCAATATACAATGTGGCCTAAGACCACTCTAGGAGGCAATGTGAAAGAAAACGAGACAGTAAAAAGTATAAAGTGACTAGAGAGGAGTAATGCTGAATCCCAGTGTGCTAAGGGGGTGGGAGTCAGCATTTCCTACCTCCTATGTTGTGCAGGCTTTTTATTGTGGATTAATTGTGTGAATAAATATTGTCCAGTTGGCATGTAATCGCTGATTGCACAGTCCCGGATCGTGATTGACCGGTGGCTTCCTCATGTTGCACGTGAGGGAGTTTTTGTTTTTTGTTTTTTTTACAATTTAGCTGCGTTTAGTGCTGTTATGGCCCGGGGGTAGAAACTGTTCCTGAGTCTATTTGTGCGGGTTCGCATGGTTCTGAAACGTCTGCCGGAAGGCAGACTATCGAAGTGGCTGTTGCCGGGGTGGGATGGGTCCTTGAGTATGTTGGCTGCCTTCTTCAGGCAGCGGGAGTTATACAGTTCTTCCAGGGAGGGGAGGGGGCACCCGATGATTTTTTGGGCCGAGTTGACGACCCTCTGGAGAGCTTTCCTCTCTGCTGCTGTGCAGCTGCAGAACCATACGCAGATGCAGTATGTGAGGATGCTCTCCACAGAACAGCGGTAGAAGGACACCAGCAGATCCTGTCTCAGGTGGAGATTCCTGAGTACTCTCAAGAAGTAGAGCCTCTGCTGTGCCCTCTTGACGATGGCCGTGGTGTTGGTCCTCCAGGACAGGTCCTCATCCAGGTGAACTCCCAGGAAGCGTAGGGATGAGACTCTTTCCACACAGCCCCCGTCGATGTACAGGGGCTGTATGGTAGTTTTTCTCCTCCTGCTGTCCAAGATCACTTCCTGGGTCTTGAGCTGGTTCTCACATTATCTCACATTTAGTTTTAAATTAACACTGATCATAGTGTTAACTACTGTGTTGATTCAAGAGTGATATATTTTTTCAAGACATTGGTCTTAAAGTGTTTTTTAAATGTCTGATTGGAACTGGAACATTTTAAGGAATCATCCAAGCTGTTCCACAGTTGAACCCCCCTGACAGAAACACATCTACTTTTTAAGCTCGTTCTTATGTTTGCTTTCTGAAAGACAGCTGAACCTCTGAGGTCATAGTGATTCTCTCTGGGTTTGAACCTCTCCTGTAGACACAGAGGCAGCATGTGGTTATGAGCTCTGTGCGTCACAATAGCAGTGTTGAGGTCAACAAGATTGTGCAGTTTTAATGTTATTTAATAAACAGAGCATTGGTATGGTTATGATAATCCGCATAATTTACAATTTTAATCGCTTTCTTTGAAGTAAGAATATAGAGTTGATGTTTGATTTGTAATTGTTACCCTAGATTTCAACACAATAATTAAGATATGGGAGTACGAAAGAATTATATAACATGTTAAGAGCCTTTTGTTTTACAGTTTTTGATTTTATGTAACATAGCAATAATTTTTGCCATCTTTGTCTTAAGCATATTTATGTACAGTTTCCAATTTAATTTATCATCTATATAGATTCCCAAAAATGTTGTTGAATACACCCTTTCTATCTCCATATCATCAATTCTTATATGACACTGTATGTTATTTTTCCTATTTCCAAAAATTATATATTTTGTTTTATTTAGGTTGATTGATAGTTTATTGGCATCAAACCATTGCTTTAGTGTGTGGAGTTCACTCTCTACAGTCTCTAAGAGCTGGCCAAGGTCTTGCCCAGAACAGTACAGACTTGTATCATCAGCAAAGAGAATACAGTTGAGTTTTTTAAAGATTTTACAGATATCATTGATATACAATAAAAAAAATTTTGGTCCCAGTACAGAACCTTGGGGCACTCCATGTGTTATAATCTTTTTATCTGAATCTACATTGTTCATATGCACATACTGTTCTCTGCCACCAAGATAACTTTTCAACCAATCATGAGCAAGACCTCTGACACCATACCTCTGCATTTTGTTTAAAAGTAATGTGTGATCGATGGCGTCAAAGGCCTTGCTCAGGTCAATAAAAACGCCAACAGAAAACTCCCTCTTATAAATTGCAGTGGTTACCTCCTCAACTAGTTCCATCACTGCCATGGAAGTGGACCCGTTTGATCGAAAACTGTATTGGTGTTCACTTAGCAAGTGATGCTTATCAATAAAACCGTCTAATCTTGACACAAATGATTTTTCAAGGACTTTTGAAAATTGTGAGAGTAGAGAAATAGGCCTATAGTTGGTGAACTGACGCTTATCTCCACTTTTGCCGTTTTCGTTTTCTTTGGGAAGACACCTTTTATGAAATAAATATTGCATATATAAGTGAAGGGAACAGCTATAAAATCAACAATTTATTTGATCAGTGAAAATTCCAAGTCACAGCAGTTTGTTGACTTCTAGTTTTTCTGAGAATTTACAATTTTTGTGATTTCCCTTTCATGAACGGGGGAAATAAAAAACGATTTTAAGTTGCTTTGAATGGTTTGTTCATTAAATTTGACACTGTTTTCGGGTTGTAAAATTTCATGTTTGTGTGTATGAGACTCCTTATAACTTACAATTACATTTTTATTTTACACAACTAAAGACAATGTTTAAAACACTTTCTTCGTGTCAAGCTGGCTGATTCAAACTGGCCAGATTTCAGTACATTGCAAACGTTTCTGCATATTCTATAAACACCAAATGCGCTCACTTAATTTACAAAACTTTGAAAACACAAAATATAACACGTAATTGATCATATCGAACAAAATACCTTACCAACATACAGCACTCGTTTGCTTGCCGCCATATTGAATTGACCGTTCCACTTTGACCCGCGCCTTGATTGGTGGAAAGAAACTCAAGCCCCGCCTCTTCAGTCTACCTGCTCTCGAGCGACATCTATTGACACAAATTGACAACTTCACCTAAACGAGATGCTCTGAAAAATGTTTTGAGTCATCGTTTTGTAGAACAGACTCAAACTGTAGACCATCCTTATAAGTTTATTTATGTATACAAAATGAACTGTTCAGGACGTTTTTATAATTAAACGGCACTGAAAATGATTTGACACAATTTCCTTGTACTCTCTACTACAGGGGTCACCAACCTTTTTGAAACCAAGAGCTACTTTTTGGGTACTGATTAATGCGAAGGGCTACCAGTTTGATACACACTTAAATAAATTGCCAGAAATAGCCAATTTGCTCAATTTACCTTTAACTCTATGTTATTATTAATAATTAATTATATTTATCTTTGTGGAAACACTGATCATCTTAATGATTTCTCACAATATATATATATATATATATATATATATATATATATACATTTTTCAAATTGAACATTTTCAAATGATCACTTAAGACAGTCTTGTGAAATCACAATATCCCATTTTAACTAGCTAGCCACTAACCTTTAAAAAAAAATCATGAATTACTTTGCACCATGTTTGTACAAATAATAACTCATGTAAAATACAAAAGTCAACTCTCAAATTTTTAAATAAATCATGTCACACTTTGAACTGGACACCAAATCTGTTATCTGTTTCTTTTTCAGTAAGAGGGAAGCCTGGCATTGCATAGGTATATGTGTTTAAAAATCCTAAAATCATTTTTAAAGTTGTATTCTTTCTCTAAAATTGTCTTTCTGAAAGTTATAAGAAGCAAAGTAAAAAAATTAATGAATTTATTTAAACAAGTGAAGACCAAGTCTTTAAAATATTTTCTTGGATTTTCAAATTCTATTTGAGTTTTGTCTCTCTTAGAATTAAAAATGTCAAGCAAAGCGAGACCAGCTTGCTAGTAAATAGATACAATTTTAAAAATAGAGGCGGCTCACTGGTAAGTGCTGCTATTTGAGCTATTTTTAGAACAGGCCAGCGGGCTACTCATCTGGTCCTTACGGGCTACCTGGTGCCCGCGGGCATCGCGTTGGTGACCCCTGCTCTACAATGACAGTAAAGATTCTGATAAATGCATGCCTTATTTGTTCCAATCAGTTTTAGGAAGACATTAGACAATTTAATATTTTTTCATTTACTTCTTTCTCCATGTAAAACCATTCTAGTTATGCTTGTTTAATTTGAAATAAGACTCTGTGATAAAATAACCCAACAAGTTGAATTGATGATCTTCACTATGCAATAATTTCCCTATTGGACTGACTTGTCTGATATGTACATTTAAGTGTAGTGCTATGCAATACAAGTACTAAAATATCCAAAGATTCAAATGCATGGTACAAAATAAGAAATATCCTGAGTATGGACTCAACATAAACAATGTTCTACGATGTCCCATTAATGTGCATTTAAAAAAGAAGGAACACAGCAGCAAATAAAACAGGACTGTTCATGTTGATGTATCATTTCTTTATTGGAAATGCTACAATCTCAACAGGATGTAGGAATCCAACATTTTAAATCAAACAATACATTTTCAAGCAAAGAAATAGAACAATTGTCATTTTCCTTGAGGTCTGCATAGTGTTCGGTATGCAGTTATTAGTTTCACTTTTTCCTGAAATATTCAAGTATGTTTTAAATTATATATGTTTTCCTCTTTTTATTAATATTTTGCATAAATGTGCTGAACTTTCTTGGTGTCAGTGGAGCAGGCCATTCTGGATCTTTACTGTGTCTTCCACCCTGGAACATAGTGACAGTGTACTTTGATCATTTGTTATGTACTTGAATGTATTCTGTGTTAATAACTACATATTGTTTTATTATACCAGTTGGAATTCAGTATTCAGGATGTGGCAGCAACACCAGTGCTAGCAATGCTTCCCACTTTCTGGGTGGCATCCTTCTTTGCTTGGTGTGCCTGCAGCACTGCAACGGCTTCTTCCACCTGCACAGGACAAAGCAATGACAGACTGCAGCCTTCCAACAAGAGATAAAAAAACCTCAATGATGTTACAGGAAATGACGCACCTTTGAACGCAATGACTCATGTGACTCCAGCATGTGCAGTAGTTCTGAGTTGTCGATCTCCAGCAGCATGCCCGTGATCTTTCCTGCAAGGTTGGCATGCATGGCCTGAATCAGCGGGAATAGACGTTCCCCTGTACGAAAAACAATGAAATTACAGAAGAATAATCAACACCTAATATAGAAACTATTCCAGCTTGTTTATTGAAGCTAAGGGTTGTACCTAGCATCTGCTTCTGCTCCTGTGGCGGTGCAGAGGCCAGCATGGAAGCTGTGAGCGGCTCCTGGCCCTGAACATGCACAGCTGGTTGTGTCTAGAAAGAAACACACCTACAACTTTACCTAAAATGGACAACAAATGCGATGCTGATTGTTGTTTTGATCATACCTGCTGTAAGGCAATAGGTTGCACCACCTGTGGATTAGGGTTGCGCATACCAGAGGCGTATTTGTAAGGTGGCATGACACGGGGGCCTGGTACCCCCATTGATGGACGAGGAGCAAGATTTTGTCCAGCAGCTTTCCCACCAGAGGGGGAAATAAGTTCACTCATGAATATCTTGCCAAGTATTATCAGTTGTAATTTGGTGCATACGTGGACTCATACTGTTATGCCAGGATCATATATAGAGAACCCACCTCGCGGGCCCTGTGTGCCGCTTGGAGACATGTGCCTCGGGTTGGCACGAGGACCCGGCTGCCGAAGGGAGCTGGGCATCCCTTGGAAACCACCTGGAAATGACAGAAGCACAACAAACATCATTAAAGACTGTAACAGAAAACATTTTTATTGAAACATTTTTTAAAAAGCTTAAAGCTCTATGTTGCTGAATGCGCACCTTGACCTCTACCACTCTGCTGTTGCCACCGGGGGTTGGGTCGCATTTGGGCCATTTGATTCGGTGCATAGTATGTTGTTCTATTCTGGGCCTGGTGAACAAATAAAAGAAAAGCATGCAGCAAAATGACAACTGTGAAAGATGACTTCATTAATTAGATCAAATAAAACACATGAAAACTTAATAGCGCACGCAAAGGTGATCTACTGGGCACGTGCGCAGAGGATTACGTCCCAATCCATGCAATCCATTTAGCATGTCTGTCTTTATGTATATGTAGAATACATGCTCACCAACAATAGTAGGAGGCGATGCGAATACAATCATTTAGCACTGTTGATGTGATTTATCATGCCTGAAACTCTTCTGCGGCCACTATTTTGAGTCTATATTTAGCACGTCTGGAATGTGCGTGCAAATTTGCACAGTTACGCACAAACGGCTGTGGGAAAGTAGGTAATCGTGCTGCAAAGACAGACGATGGAGAGTAAATCCTCCATTCGCGTGTGTATGTCAACATATTTGGACTGTCATGAATAAAAAAATACTACATGTATTGTTTATCGGCAATGACATTTTTTAGTTGCTAGGTGACTTAAGGGGCTGACTAAAACAAATTCAAATAATCTGTTTTGCCGCCTGCTGGCGTTAATTTTAATGGTGTTAGTTTTTTCACATAGGAGATAGACTATTAATGTATCTCCTATATAAAAAAAACGTACCGCAATATGCATTGTCTTGTAGCTGGATGATTGCAGTTAGTGCTAGTCTCTCCCAAAGCGCACCTTCAGCATGCTAAAAAGTGGGTTTGTTTGTAGATCGCAGTGCAGGTCTGCTTCTAAAATGTCCAGAAACATTTGTACCTGTTATAGTTGTCTGCTGCATATTTAAAAACATAGCAAAACGCTAAACATATATCCATAACAAATGTGGAGGGGAAAGATTGGGCGGCCTGCATCACTTTTGTACTTGTTATATAATTATACAGGCAGTACTAATACGGACTATTTTATATGGTTCTATAAACAGTCATCAGACTCTGGCTTTAACACTCATACCTGTGGCACAGCTGGCATAAAGTAGCCACTAGTGGGCTGGAACTGGTTAATGATGGCATTGGCCGGCATGGCTCTCATTCCAGCGATGCGTTGCATGTACTGGTTGGTGAGATGGGCCTTACGCTCCTCTTTGCGCTGGGCGAGGGCCACATAAAGTGGTTTGGAGCCAACAATGCGTCCGTTCATCTCAGTCACTGCCTTGGTGGCCTCTTCTGGGGAAGAGAAGCAAACAAAGCCAAAGCCCTTGGAGCGACCCTCCTCCAACATCACCTGACCAGACAGTGACAATATTTTTTAACTTTACCACAAGTCCAGAGTATTGATGTCTCCTCTATCGTATTTAAAATCCCTCACCTTGGCACTTGTGATGGACCCAAATGGAGAGAATTCTTTACGTAGTTTTTCATCATCTATGGTGTCGTCTAGATTCTTGATGTAAAGATTAACACCCTAAAATAAAAGACATGATCATGAGCAGAGTATATGATTAATGGAACATTAACGGCTTGTTGTATTAACATCTCCTGCCGACCTGATAGCGGCTGATCCTTTCCTGTTTTAGCATCTCAAACTTGCGCTTCAGCTCTGCTTGTCGCTCCATTTTTTTCTGAGCTCTTCCCACAAACACGGTCTTGCCGTTGAGTTCTGTGCCATTCATGTCCTCTACAGCCTGAAAATGAAATTATTATTATCGGAGGGAACTGGACGGTGACAAATGTTTGACACATTTGAGGCCAAAGTACCTTGTTGGCGTCCTCGTGTTTCTCATAACTGACAAAGCCAAAACCTCTTGATTTGCCTGTAGGGTCCATCATCACCTTCACGCTGAGTGTTTTGCCTTCAGAAAACCAATGAAAAGCACGTAAAGCAGGGATATTCAACTAGAGGCACGTGGGCCAAATCCGGCCTGGGAATGACACCATACCAGCCCCCCGAGTTCAGTTCAAAATGTTGGAGACCAACATTTTGCAGAAAATTCCTAAAAACACGAGAGTGCTACTGTTGTATAGAGAAACTTGGACCACTGTAAACACATTGGCAGATCCTTCATTGACATGTGTAAGCTTGCTAGCAAACACTTAAGTTCAAACTTGTGATTTACATAACTGAGGCATCCCTCAAGGCACCATTTTATGATTTAACCCACCTAACCTTATTCCTGTCCACACACACAATGCCATCGTTTAAGACTCCCTCGCCCCTCTGTCGGTGCAACGCGAACTAGTACACATGAGTGGAAAATGGCAGACGCACATATATTAAAGGCCTACTGAAACCCACTACTACCGACCACGCAGTCTGATAGTTTATATATCAATGATGAAATCTTAACATTATAACACATGCCAATACGGCCGGGTTAACTTATAAAGTGACATTTTAAATTTGCCACTAAACTTCCGGTTCGAAACGCCTCTGAGGATGACGTATGCGCGTGACGTAGACCGGCGAACACGGGTATGCCTTCCACATTGAAGCCAATACGAAAAAGCTCTGTTTTCATTTCATAATTCCACAGTATTCTGGACATCTGTGTTCGTGAATCTGTTGCAATCATGTTCATTGCATTATGGAGAAGGAAGCTGAGCAAGCAAAGAAGAAAGTTGTCGGTGCGAAATGGACGTATTTTTCGAACGTAGTCAGCGACAACAGTACACAGCCGGCGCTTCTTTGTTTACATTCCCGGAAGATGCAGTCAAGATGGAAGAACTCGGATAACAGAGACTCTAACCAGGAGGACTTTTGACTTCGATACACAGACGCCTGTAGAGAACTGGGACAACACAGACTCTTACCAGGATTACTTTGATTTGGATGACAAAGACGCAGACGTGCTACTGTGAGTATGCAGCTTTGGCTTCTAAACATTTGATCGCTTGACCGTATGTGCGCAACTTTTTTTTGCGTATGTACGTAACTTTTTAAAAATATATAAGCTTTATGAACCTTGGGTTAGGTGAACGGTCTTTTGGGCTGAGTGATTGTGTGTGTTGATCAGGTGTTTGAATTGTATTGGCGTGTTCTATGGAGCTAGGAGCTAGCAGAGGAGCTAGGAGCTAGCGTAACAAACACGCAGGTGTTTTTATGCAGGATTAATTTGTGGCATATTAAATATAAGCCTGGTTGTGTTGTGGCTAATAGAGTATATATATGTCTTGTGTTTATTTACTGTTGTAGTCATTCCCAGCTGAATATCAGGTACCGTGAGTATGCAGCCTTGGCTGCTAAACATTTGACAGCTTGACCGTATGTGCGCGTCACGTACGTAACTTTTTAAAAATATATAAGCTTTATGAACCTTGGGTTAGGTGAACGGTCTTTTGGGCTGAGTGATTGTGTGTGTTGATCAGGTGTTTGAATTGTATTGGCGTGTTCTATGGAGCTAGGAGCTAGCAGAGGAGCTAGGAGCTAGCGTAACAAACACGCAGGTGTTTTTATGCAGGATTAATTTGTGGCATATTAAATATAAGCCTGGTTGTGTTGTGGCTAATAGAGTATATATATGTCTTGTGTTTATTTACTGTTGTAGTCATTCCCAGCTGAATATCAGGTCACCCACGGCTCTCACAGCATCTTCCCTATCTGAATAGCTTCAACTCCCCACTAGTCCTTCACTTGTACTTTACTCATCCACACATCTTTCATCCTCGCTCAAATTAATGGGGAAATTGTCGCTTTCTCGGTCCGAATCTCTCTCACTTCATGCGGCCATCATTGTAAACAATAGGGAACTTTGCGTATATGTTCAACTGACTACGTCACGCTACTTCCGGTAGGGGCAAGCCTTTTTTTTATCAGATACCAAAAGTTGCAATCTTTATCGTCGTTGTTCTATACTAAATCCTTTCAGCAAAAATATGGCAATATCGCGAAATGATCAAGTATGACACATAGAATAGATCTGCTATCCCCGTTTAAATAAAAAAAATTCATTTCAGTAGGCCTTTAAGTTATAGTCACCTCTGACCTGGAAGTGTATCCTTACCGCATACTTGCCAACCCTCCCGTTTTTAGCGGGAGAATCCCGGTATTCAGCGCCTCTCCCGACAACCTCCCGGCAGAGATTTTCTCCCGACAAACTCCCGGTGTTCAGCCGGAGCTGGAGGCCACGCCCCCTCCAGCTCAATGCGGACCTGAGACTGAGTGGGGACAGCCTGTGCCCTGTTCTCACGTCCGCTTTCCCACAATATAAACAGCTTGCCTGCCCAACGACGTCATAACATCTAGGGCTTTTAGAGTGCACAACTGCGCACACAACAAGGAGACGAAGCAGAAGAACGAGGAAATTACAGACATGGCGACGCCGTCGACGAGCAAGATGAAGAAATACGCTTGCAAGTTCCAAAACGAATGGAAACAAGAATTTCAGTTCATCCAGGACAGTTCGAAGGGGAAGGTGTATGTTGCCTGTAAATTTTGTAGAACAGACTTCTCCATTGAACACGGTGGCCGAAATGATATACTCATCATGAACGGAGAAGTTAAACAGGACAATACTGCCATCTAATGGATAGCCACCGGAACACTGAAATTCAAGTATTTCTTTTATGTAAATAAAATAAATATATATATATGTATATATATATATATATATATATATATATATATATATATATATATATATATATATATATATATATATATAGCTAGAATTCACTGAAAGTCAAGTATTTCATACATATATATATATATATATATATATATATATATATATATATATATATACACATATATATATATATATATATACACACATATATATATATATATATATATATATATATATATATATATATATATATATATATATATATATATATATATATATATATGAAATATATATGAAATACTCGAGTTGGTGAATTCTAGCTGGGAATAACCACACCCCCAACCACGCCCCCCGCCCCCAACAACCCCCCACCCCCTACCCCCCACCTCCCGATATTGGAGGTCTCAAGGTTGGCAAGTATGCCTTACCGGCAGTCACATATGTGAATTATTTCAAATGTAGCCTATTGACACATTTCTTTTAACAGTAAACCTTGCTTGCCTCACCATCAGCAGCTGTTAGACTAGCCCTATTGAAGTGAATCACACCTGAGCCATCATACATGAATCAAATCTTAAATGGACGTCTGAAAGTAAACAATGTGATAAAGAACATTTTACAACAATCAATCTAGGGATCTAGATATCTGGTCAGGACACTCCTCACTCTTTTACTTTCACCTTCATTGTCCATTCTTGCAATCCTGCCTGTGCTTGGAGGCTAAAATTGGCAGTCGTACTCGACGGCCGCAACCACTTCATGACTTCACAGTAGTTATGGAGTACAAAACTAGACGTTGAGTAATCGCTCGAAATACATGGCGGACAATAACTGATAGTCTGCTTTGCCAGACACGGGCAAAGCAGACTATCAGTTGGGCAGCACGGTGGGGAGGGGTTGGTGCATCTGCCTCACAATACGAAGGTCCTGAGTAGTCCTGAGTTCAATCCCGGGCACAGGATCTTTCTGTGTGGAGTTTGCATGTTCTCCTTGTGACTGCGTGGGTTCCCTCCGGGTACTCCGGAGGTTGATTGGCAACACTAAATTGGCCCTAGTGTGTGAATGTGAGTGTGAATGTTGTCTGTCTATCTGTGTTGGCCCTGTGTTGAGGTGGCGACTTGTCCAGGGTGCACCCCACCTTCCGCCCGATTGTAGCTGAGATAGGCTCCAGCACCCCCCGTCACCCCAAAAGAGACATGCGGTAGAAAATGGATGGATGGATGCTTTGCCAGTCCAAATGCATTCGCTTTTTTCCGTAGTCTTCCCTCGTCGGCCAGGTAATACAAAGCACACGCTACCTTTTTTATCACATCCACGGGAGCCCGCATTCTTGTTGTCTCCGCTTCGACAAATGGACAAAGTTTTTTGCTAAGTAGAATCACAGCTGACCTGGACATTCGAAAGTTCTCTTGCCATTCCTCTGGCACAACAACCTCGGTGAAAAACATATCCCACCAGGCTACCGTTCTTCCAGGCCTTATGCAAAACCGTCGCTCAACATTGCTATGTTGAAGTCTGAGAAGTGTTGTATCCGAAATAGCTGCAATCACGCGTTTTCTTCTCTTAAGGTATTAATGTGTGATTTCTACAAGCGCCTGTACATGTAGAAGAAGGACAAACACAGGCATATCTGGATGATTCGCCTCCATCTTTCTAGTGGGGGACATCTCTGCGCTGCTGACCCGTCTCCGCTCGGGATGGTTTCCTGTTGGCCCCGCTGTGGACTGGACTCCCGCTGATGTGTTGGATCCACTGTGGACTGGACTTTCACAATGTTATGTCAGACCCACTCGACATCCGTTGCTTTCGGTCTCCCCTAGAGGGGGGGGGGTTACCCACATATGCGGTCCTCTCCAAGGTTTCTCATAGTCATTCACCGACGTCCCACTGGGGTGAGTTTTTCCTTGCCCGTATGTGGGCTCTGTACCGAGGATGTCGTTGTGGCTTGTACAGCCCTTTGAGACACTTGTGATTTAGGGCTATATAAATAAACATTGATTGACATTGATTGATAGTGGTTACCTCCACCGGTTGTTATGAAGCTGCCTGGGCGCATTCTTTCTGATGTCACTTCCTCTCCGAAGTCAGTTTTTAAACAGTCAATGAGTCAGTGACGTGTTGTCAGGGGAGGCAAGAGAGGTAGTGACTCACCTGGCCTTAACCATGAAATGTTCAAAAACGAAGTAATAAAATAAAATAAGTTTGAATATTTCTCTTTTGGTCTATGCTTTCTATGTGGTTTTTGTGTGGGTCCTGTATATTTTGATAATTTTTATGGTCAAAATTGCGGAAATTCCGTGTTTTCTGATGAAAATAACGCGGCAGAGGAGAAGTGAGGCAGACACAGGTGGTGCCTCCACGGCTACACACAAAGTGTATTGAGGTGTGTGCGCGAGGGGGCGCGTGCTTGTTGCCACGGGGAAAGGCAGGCCATGACGCAGCAAGTACCTCTGCCTAAAGGTAGGGGGCGATATATTGTCAACTTGCAGTTCAATGCCTCTCTACAGTACTCTGACTCGCCACACAGGAAGAAGTGGGGGCGCTCAAGATAGCAGACACATGTTAGTCCAGCGGAAGCCAGCCTTTGTTTTTTTTTAACTGTATTTATAACAAACATGGAATTAAATGAATGGGTCTGGCATATACTTGCCAACCCTCCCGGTTTTACCGGGAGACTCCCGGTATTCAGCGCCTCTCCCGATAACCTCCCGGCAGAAATTTTCTCCCGACAAACTCCCGGAATTCAGCCGAAGCTGGAGGCCACGCCCCCTCCAGCTCCATGCGGACCTGAGTGGGGACAGCCTCTTCTCATGTCCGCTTTCCCACAATATAAACAGCTTGCCTGCCCAATGACGTCATAACATCTACGGCTTTTAGAGTGTAGAGTGCACAACTGCGCACACAACAAGGAGACGAAGCAGAAGAACGAGGAAGTTACAGACATGGCGACGCCGTCGACGAGCAAGATGAAGAAATACGCTTGCAAGTTCCAAAACGAATGGAAACAAGAATTTCAGTTCATCCAGGACAGTTCGAAGGGGAAGAGGTATGTTGCCTGTACATTTTGTAGAACAGACTTCTCCATTGAACACGGTGGCCGAAATGATACTCATTCATGAACGGAGAGTAGATGAGTGTTGTGTGTGTATATGTGTAAATAAATGAACACTAAAATTCAAGTATTTCTTTTATTTATATATATAATAAAATATATATATATATTATATATATAGCTAGAATTCACTGAAAGTCAAGTAGTTTATACATATTATATATATATATATATATATGAAATACTTGAGTTGGGGAATTCTAGCTGTAAATATACTCCCCTCTCAACCACGCCCCCCGCCCCATCCCCCACCTCCCGGTATCGGCGGTCTCAAGATTGGCAAGTATGTACTATATCCAAGATTAAATACTTCTCTAAACTGGACTTTAAGACAACATGAATGTGATCATACAAAGTATGTTTTCACGGAGGATAGCTATTGCTACTTCAGATACAAATACAGAAAGGTAAGATACACTCACAATACTATTTATTTTGTTAAAAGCAAATGGGACCAAAACGTATTTAATAAAAAACTTTATCAAATACTTTTTGGACCCATTTATCATATCATATATAATATCATTATGATAACGTTTTGATGAAAGCGAATAACTCCCTTCTTTTTCCTGTTACTCTAATGTGCAACCTAAATCAACAATAATTAAAGCTGCACATATGAATTTAACTAAAAAAAACTCCAAAAGTATCTATACCTCACCGGGTGTTTAGTCTACCGCACGTCACTGACAGACGGCGCACTTACCTGTGTAAAAAAGTATCCAAAGAGGGTAACCTTAAACGATTGGTTAGTGTGGCTGACACGGGGTTGAGGCTAAATAGTTATTCGTTTAAGGAGTTATCCGGCTTAATGTAGACAGGGCCCAAGTCCTCTCCTTTGTAAGTATCTTCATGGATTAAAATTACTCCCCGGAATGGTGTTTATCTGTTTTGGCCCTGCGATGAGGTGGCGTCTTGTCCAGTTGTCCCGTTTTCACCACAAGTGCAGTAATGCATGGTGACGTCATGCGCGCCCACACGCCCATTCTCAGAAAACGAAACTGGGAATCGGCTCATAACATAACATAACCGGTTTTTGAATACCACCCTTAATATGCACTGTACATAAACTCGGAAAAAGTATACTGTAATAGAAGTAGGATACGTTAATTTAGTAACGCACAGTTCCAAAATGCTATTCAAAAAGCCGCCGGAGGTCAAGGCAAGGGGTTTATACCTCAGGCTGAACAAATGCTCTTGTGATGTCTTTATTGTGCTGTCTCATAAGGTAAGGTACTTATTTTCAATGATGGAAAGCAGGGGCGGATTAAGAAATTTTGGCCCCCTGGGCCTGACATGGTCTTGGCCCCTCAACCCCCCGCGCGTGTGGGCGCACACACACGCACGCACTATGCAAGAAATACTGTATACTGTGAACAGACATGCACACTGTACTGTACAGAAGAGTGCACATACTGCACACACACTATTAGGTATACCACACAGACACTGACAAGCACAGGTTTCACACAGACACAGGGGGAGGGGATAAATGGCCTAAAAATAAACATTTTTGAAAATGATTACGCCCACTTCAGTGATGGTGCATTGGGTCATTTGAGAGATATTATGTATTGGAAGTTGGTAGCTATCATGAAATAAACCCCCCAACCCACCCAAAAAACTAAATCGGACATGATTTTTGCCCCCTTTTCCTCCCTTCTATCATTAAAAATAAAATAATATCTTAGGAAAACACATTGGCATAACGGCAGCTGTGCAGCAAATTGAGGCTCAAAGTCTGTATCTATTTGTGGTTAAGCTTGAGGAGAAGGAGAAAGGTAAAATGATAACATGCATCGGAGAGCACCACAAAGAAAGGTGTAGGCCAGTTCATGGTACAAGGGCTGCATGCAGGTCAAGATAGCCCATTTCCAAGAATGCTATAGTGGCTGGACAGGCACTGGACATGTCCTGAACTCAGTGTCAGACGTGGCTGCCGAATACTTGGATGAAGTGAAGCAGCTGACAGATCTCATGCTGCCCCATCTGAAGACTGTCCTGGCCAGGCAGAGGATGGATGAGGAGACCTTCCCAATGGACCCTGTCAGTGAACAGGCTAGTAACATTGATGGCACCCCTGTGCACAACATTGGGATGGAGAGACAATGTGGCAAGGTGGACTACAAACTGAAGAAGTTGGGCACACTGAACGCAGTCAATAGGTCAATAATTTTACAGAAGAGCCAGGAGCTTCAGAGGTTTCAAGGCAGCAGCACAAGCAAAAAGGGAGGTTGAACTCAACTGGAGTAAATTCATGAAGGCAAAATTCGAGAGTAGGGCAGATGAGAAACAAGAGATGGCTCAAAGAAAGGAGAGTAAGAGACTAGACATGCTGGACACACTGAAATCTTTTGATGGCCCCTTCACGATAGTGGGGAAGTTGAAAAGTTCCTTGTGGATGAAAGTCTGCACAAGAATGCAAAGCTGCAGAGAATGAAGCTTGAGGTTCAGTTTGCCAGAGAAAGCACCAAGCTTCTGCCTAAAGTCAATCCTATCTTCACAATCCAGGTGACACTTCCCAGAAATGGCAAAAGTGCAATTCTCCAAGTCATAATGGATACTTAGAATTTTATGGTGGTGGTAAGTATTCATGAAAACAGGTAGCCTAACATTAGTGAATGGGTGAATTCTGGAAATAACCTAAAAATCTTACACAGTGCACCTTTAAGCAAGGGGTTTCTTTCGTGCTTTCAATTTTGCAAAATCATCCACCACATCATTGAAGTCCAACTCTCTTGTCAGCTCACTCTCAATTGCCATTAGAGATAACGCATTTAATCTTTTCTGAGTCATTCTTGTGCGCAGCTCATTTTTTACTCTTGACAAAAGAGAGAATGAGCGTTCTCCCTCACAGTTACTGACCGGTAGAGTGAGAAAAATCTGTAGCGCAATGTATGTATTAGGAAACGTAGGCTGTAGTCCAAAATGTATTATTGTTTTGAGCAGTCCTGAAGGGGTCCTCTCCTCATCAGTGTTGTTGAGCTGTATAAAAGATTTGAACTGTATAAGCTCCTGTCCAAGACTTTCATTGAGGTCAGATGGGTATGATTCAGTGAGAATCTTGGCCTTGTGAAGGACTGAAGCATTGGACTCTGTATCCAAAGAGAAAAGGACACTGAACAAATTGTTCAGATGTTTGTAGGCCTCCAGACGGTGATTAAGGCTTGAACTCAGTTGATCAATAGAGGCAATAAATGTCTCTATTTGAAACAGTTGCCTTCCCTCAAGCACAACATCTGGGGATGCTGATTCATCAGCAAACTTTTTACGTTTCCTCGTCCGTTCAGCCCTGTAAGATGGGGTGCCACCCAACATGTTTAAGGCTTTCTGCTCAAAATGATCAAATAGATCTCTTTGGGAGAGAACAAAGGTGCGCAGAGATTCCAGCAATCTAACTGCTGTACCAAGGTCCATGTCTGCTTTTTGAAGTTGCAGACTTGTGGCCTGAAATCTGGACAGAACAGTGTCCCAAAAGCCTGCCATGAAGGCCATCTCAAGTGAATCCAGCTTCCGCACTAGACTGTCAGCTTCAGTTCGTGTGTCTCGTTTCTCTGTGTCATCAGTGGAAATAACCTGTAGTGCTGCTTTTATTTTACTGTAGTTCTGCCACAGTGCTTTGGTAGATTCTGCACGGCAACTCCAACGCGTGTTGGATAAAGCTTTAAGTGTGAGATCTATGTTGGAATTGCCAAATACCCTGTCCCATCGGTGTGTGGATGCAGTTGTGAAGTTGTAAATAGACTGAATCAAGTCAAAATACTTAGAGACTTCATTTCCACATCTGTCAATGCTGTTGACTCCCACCAAATTCAAAGAGTGAGCTGCACATGGAATATAGTGTATTAATGGGTTGCTTTTCTTTAAGTGAGCCTGCAACCCATTATACCTCCCTGACATGTTGCTGGCATTATCATAAGCCTGCCCCCTGCAATTTGACAGCTCTAACCCTAGATTTTCCAACACAGACATGACACAGTTAGCCAAACTTTCACCTGTATGGCTAGTAATGGGCTCAAAACCCACAAAGCGTTCAACAACACTGCCCTCTTTGCTAACAAAACGGAATATGAATGTCAATTGGTCCACATGAGATAAATCTGGGGTTGAATCCACAATGATAGAGTAGTATTTGCTTGCTTGCAGTTCATCTGCTATAGCCTGTTTGGTTTTTGCACCCATCAATTCAATGAATTCCTCACAAATGGTGGAGGACAGATATGAGGTATTACCTCGACCCATCTGCCCAAACTTTCTGATGTGATCCTTTAGAAAGGGATCAAATTCAGCCAGGACCTCCAGAATACCAAGGTAGTTCCCATTGAGAGGAGACCCTAACGATTCATTTTTACCCCTAAATGCAAGGCCCCTTTCTGCAAGGAATTTAATGACTGCAACAACTCTTTGTAACACCTGCCTCCAATAGCTGCTCTCTGCCTGAAACTGTTTGAACAGGTCTGCATCAACTGTGGCACCTTTGGCGCGGTTCAAGACTGCTTGCATGCAGGTTATGTGCTCAGCACTTCGCTCATGTTCACCAAATCTTTCTGAGTGTTTCCAATCACAATAGCCTGTCACAAAAGAATGCGTTTTTGGGGAAAACAGTTTGCATGCAAAGCAGTAAACATTACCAGTAGAGGGAGAGTACATCAGCCACTCTCTTTGTACTCGTTGTCCATTGGGCAAGTGTGAAGTAAAATGTTCATTGTTTAGGCATCGGGTTTTGCCTCCTAGCCCACTGTTCCTCACAGAAGCTGGATAATGGCTGTGACGGTTGTGAAATGATTTTGCACCTCTTTGAATAAGAACTTCCTTCATTGACTCAGTGAGGGTCTCAGCCCATTTAGCGGGATCACTAGGTAGAGTTGTCACTGTAGATGGTGTTGAAGAAAGATTCAGCTCATTTTCTATGCTGTCCAGAGGTGCAGTGACCTCACATTCATCCGAGCAACTGGCTACTGCTGAATTGGTTGAATCATAAGCATCAGAAGCATTTGGTTCAGTGTCTACACTTGTAGTGGTCTCAGGATCTTGGGAGCTACATGCTAGCTCAGGTGCATTGCTAACCTTAGCTGAATTTGCAGTAGCATTTATAGAATTGCTTTCAGCAGATGTCTTTGTACTGAAGAAGCTGGAGATATTTGGAACACTCTCAAGTAAAACTGATTCCTTTTTTTTCTTTTCTTGCTGAATTTTTTTTCTAGCTCCTCCACTTAAACGTTTATGATCCATATTTCCCTTCTTTCTTTGCACATTGGCTCTTTGCCTATCACAACAGATAAACCAACTATGTGTGTGTGTGTGTGTGTGTGTGTGTGTGTGTGTGTGTGTGTGAGTTTGTTTGTGTGTTTATGATCGGTGCTGCTTCCTTCAAGTGTGTGAGGTGATTTAGAAAACTAGCAACCCAGCATCAACACTCCAAAGCAGAGAATAACAGCTTACTAGCATAGACAATTGAGAGCAGAGAATCAACTGATTCGTCTGATAGACAGCAGGAGAGCAGAGTGGTCAGTGATGATCGAATCAAGAAAATGTCTAAATGGCAAGGGAACAGACTGATTTGTACTGAGGAGAAAGAGAGAGAGAGCCAATTACAGTGAAATATATTCCAAAAGAGCCAAGTGACTAGCTGAAGGCAGGGACAAATGCCTTGGAGTGACCAACAAGAGTGCAAAGTACCAAATGGCAAAATGTGGAAAGACCAACAGGCAGATCTGCTTTTACCTCTTATCTTCACAACCAAAAAGTTGCTAAATGATGTTTTCAGTCGCTAGCCAGGTATGGCCAAAAGACGCGAAATCTAGCGGCAAAGTCGGTCAATCACACTGACAGTGAAACAAATATTTTGAAAAGATAATAATTGTACACCTTTGTGCACTTTAGTCTTCTATCTAAATATTTTCACAAAGGACACCAAGGCAGCTTGCTAGCTATGATGGGAGCAACAATGTCTGATAGACAACAGGAGAGCAGAGTGGTCAGTGATGATCCAATCAAGAAAATGTCTAAATGGCAAGGGAACAGACTGATTTGTACTGAGGAGAAAGAGAGAGCCAAGTACAGTTAAATATATTCCAGAGCCAAGTGACTAACTGAAGGCAAAGACAACAGCCAGATACCTTAGCAGAGACCAACAAGAATTCAAAGTACCTAATAGCAAGATGGCGAGACCAACACAATAAATTGTATTAGGATTTAATTTATTAACGTTAATCTTAACAGCCAAAAAGTTGCTGAATAATGTTTGTAGTCGCTAGCCAGGTATGCCCAAAACAAGAGTCGCTAAACCTAGCAGCAAAGTTGCTTAATTGCAACACACTCTAGGATTCAGGGGAATTAAGGATAATAAAGATATTAATTGTACAACTTTTTGTACTTTTTTTCTAGTTTTTTGAGTCGCCAGCCATGTATGGCCAAAAGTCGCTAATTGAATGCCAACGTTGCTTAATCGCCAACACACTGGGACTCACTGAAGGACTGACTGAATAAAAAAGATAATTAAGATAATTGTGTACTTTTCTCTTCTGATATTTTCTCTAAGGACCCCAAGCTATCTGCAAGCAGCAATAATGTCTGACAGACAGGAGAGCAGAGTGGTCAGTGATGAATGGCAAGGGAACAGGCTGATTTGTACTGAGGAGAAAGAGAGAGAGAGAGCCAATTACAGTGAAATATATTCCAAAAGAGCCAAGTGACTAGCTGAAGGCAGGGACAAATGCCTTGGAGTGACCAAGAAGAGTGCAAAGTACCAAATGGCAAAATGTGGGAAGACCAACAGGAAGATCTGCTTTTACCACTTATCTTCACAACCAAAAAGTTGCTAAATGATGTTTTCAGTCGCTAGCCAGGTATGGCCAAAAGACGCGAAATCTAGCGGCAAAGTCGGTCAATCACACAGTGAAACAAATAATTTTAAAAAGATAGTAATCGTACAATGTCTTGTACTTTTGTCTTCTTTCTTAATATTTCTCAAAGGACACCAAAATGTCGCTATCTGCAGGCAGCTTGCTAGCTATGATGGCAGCAACAATGTACCTTAGAGTGACTGACCAACAAGAGCTCAAAGTACCTAATGGCAAAATGTGGAGAGACAGACACAATAAATTGCATTAAGATGAAGAGAACTGTTGCTATTATTAATCTTAACATCAACCAGAAAGTCGCTAAATGTCACCAGCCAGGTATGGCCAAAAGTCGCTTAATTGGCCACACACAGTAACAGAGAAACTAACAAAAAAAAAGATCATAAAGATAATAGTTGTACAACTGTGTGTACTTTTGTCTTCTTTCTAAATATTTTCCCAAAGGACACCAAAATGTTGCTATCTGCAGGCGGGAGCGTGCCTATGTTCCCCGGGTCCTATGTTCCCCGGGTCCTATGTTCCCCGGTTGTTCCTGGGTCTTTGTATGCGACCGGGGAACTTAGGACCCTTTTTCTAAAAAAGGGTCCTATGTTCCCTGCATTGTATCTGGCGAAATTGCGAAATTGTGCCCTGACCAAAACCATCCCTAAACCTAACCTGTCACAGGGCGTTGTGGAGCACTTTTTTTTGGCGAAATTGTGCCCTGACCAAAACCATCCCTAAACCTAACCTGTCACAGGGCGTTGTGGAGCACTTTTTTTTGGCGAAATTGTGCCCTGACCAAAACTATCCCTAAACCTAACCTGTCACAGGGCGTTGTGGAGCACTTTTTTGGCGAAATTGTGCCCTGACCAAAACCATCCCTAAACCTAACCTGTCACAGGGCGTGCGGCAGCAGATAGAGCAACTCAAACGCGAACTTCCTTCCTTCGACAACTTAAACGCGTCTCTGTCATGCGTGTCTGCGTGCGTCTTACTTAGTCGCGCATTGGAAGCAGCGGGGAACATAGAACCCTTTTCTGGAAAAAGTGTTGTACGTTCCCCGCAGCGGGGAACATAGAACCCTTTTTTTTAAAAAGGGTCCTTAGTTCCCCGGTAGAGGGGAACATAGGACCCGGGTAACATAGGGACGGGGAACATAGGGATGACCCGCTGCAGGCAGCTTGCTAGCTATGATGGCAGCAACGATGTCTGCCAGACAGGAGAGAGTGGTCAGTGACGATCGAATCGAGAAAATGACAAAATGGGTCAAAGACCAAAAAGTTATTAACTGACAGCAGTGACAAATGTCAGACTGTAAACTTTCTCGAAAGAAAAGGACAAAATGGGAAGATGCTGATAATAACAGCAAAATGGAAAATATAAGAATTTCCAAGTAATGCTCAACTCAAGTGTGTGTGTGTGTGTGTGTGCGCGCGTTAAACTTCTTGTTGAATGATTTCAAATTATCTCTGAGTCTGAACTGAGGGAAAGGAAACCAAATTTTGAGCAGTCTCTCACGAGTTCAAAATACCAAATGAGGAGATTCTAAAAGAACAGACCGGTTTATGAAAGACTTGATGGGGGAGGGGCACAGCTAAGAATACTTGAGTGAGATTCTGTGATCCAAATTCGAGATAGAGCTTTTTGATAATGATAATTTGTCAGAGTAAGGTTGTGTAATCAAAATTTGAGAATGAGCTTTGTCAATCAATCAAGAATATTTGCATTAAGTTCTGTGATCAAAATTCAGAAACAACCTTTAATAATTGATAAAGAATATGTGAGTGAGGTTGTGTGATCCATCCAATTTGAGAATTAGCTTTGATAATAATGATTGAGAGCCTCTGGCCCTCTGTGGATCATGGCCGCGGGGCCAATTTTGCCTGGCCCCTTGGGGCCTCTGTGGGTCGTGGCCGCGGGGCCAAGTTGGCCTGGCCCCTTGGGGCCTCTGACCCTCTATGGATCGGGGCCAAGTTGGCCTGACCCCTCGGGGCCTCTGGCCCTCTATGGATCATGGCCGCGGGGCCAAGTTGGCCTGACCCCTTAGGACCTCAGGCCCTCTGTGGGTCGCGGCCGCGGGGCCAAGTTGACCTGGCCCCTTGGGGCCTCTTACCCTCTATGGATCGTGGCCGCGGGGCCAAGTTGACCTGGCCCCTTGGGGCCTCTGGCCTTCTGTGGCTCGCGGCCGCGGGGCCAAGTTGGCCTGGCCCTTTGGGGCCTCTGGCCTTCTGTGGGTCGTGGCCGCGGGGCCAAGTTGGCCTGGCCCCTTGGGGCCTCTGACCGTCTATGGATCGTGGCCGCGGGGCCAAGTTGACCTGGCCCCCTGGGGCCTCTGACCCTCTATGGATCGTGGCCGCGGGGCCAAGTTGGCCTGGCCCCTTGGGGCCTCTGACCGTCTATGGATCATGGCCGCGGGGCCATGTTGGCCTGGCCCCTTGGGGCCTCTGGCCCTCTGTGGGTCGCGGCCGCGGGGCCAAGTTGACCTGGCCCCTTGGGGCCTCTTACCCTCTATGGATCATGGCCGCGGGGCCAAGTTGGCCTGGCCCCTTGGGGCTTAAGATTATTATTTTTGCAAAAGTAGTTTTGCTTGGGTCGCGGCCGCGGGGCCAAGTTGGCCTGGCCCCTTGGGGCCTCTGGCCCCCTGGGCCTGGGCCCGGTAGGCCCGGTCATTAATCCACCTATGATGGAAAGGGACAAGCGGTCATACTTGCCAACCTTGAGACCTCCGAATTCGGGAGATGGGGGGAGGGGCGGGGGCGTGGTTGGGGGCGTGCTTAAGAGGGGAGGAGTATATTTACAGCTACAATTTACCAAAAGTCAAGTATTTCATATATACAGTATCTAAAAAGAAACACTTGACTTTCAGTGAATTATAGCTATATATACATATTTATTTTACAAACC
The DNA here is from genome assembly GCF_033978785.1 of Entelurus aequoreus. Taxonomy (NCBI): domain Eukaryota; kingdom Metazoa; phylum Chordata; class Actinopteri; order Syngnathiformes; family Syngnathidae; genus Entelurus; species Entelurus aequoreus. Next base: position 41,609,639 of record NC_084733.1, on the reverse strand, counting down.
CCATTTCCATATGAGTTGGGAAATTGTGTTTGATGTAAATATAAACGGAATACAATGATTTGCAAATCATTTTCTACCCATATTCAGTTGAATATGCTACAAAGACAACATATTTGATGTTCAAACTGATAAAAAACATATTTTTTTGCAAATAATCATTAACTTTAGAATTTGATGCCAGCAACACGTGACAAAGAAGTTGGGAAAGGTGGCAATAAATACTGATAAAGTTGAGGAATGCTCATCAAACACTTATTTGGAACATCCCACAGGTGAACAGGCAAATTGGGAACAGGTGGGTGCCATGATTGGGTATAAAAGTAGATTCCATGAAATGCTCAGTCATTCACAAACAAGGATGTGGCGAGGGTCATCACTTTGTCAACAAATGCGTGAGCAAATTGTTGAACAGTTTAAGAAAAACCTTTCTCAACCAGCTATTGCAAGGAATTTAGGGATTTCACCATCTACGGTCCTTAATATCATCAAAGGGTTCAGAGAATCTGGAGAAATCACTGCATGTAAGCAGCTAAGCCCGTGACCTTCGATGCCTAAATAAAATAAATACTTGAATTTCAGTGTTCATTTATTTACACATATACACACACATAACACTCATCTACTCATTGTTGTATTTGAAAGTGCAATGCTTTGCAGCCAGAAGCACAGCTTGCTGCTTACTAAAAAAAAACAACAACACTTACCTTTCACTATTTGAGTAGCCTTTGTTCTGCCATTTGCGTACTGGCGAACGATCTCTGAATCCGGGATCATATCCTTCACGGATTTGTTGAAGACATCCGCAAATGAGAACAGGATGTTGCTTCCAGCTATCAGCATAGCCATCTTTGTCTCGGCATAAGTTACACCCTAGGGTCTCCATTTAGCGAGGTGGCCCATAATACTGGGCTGTGACTGGCTGTGCTGCGCTGCCGCCGCCTTGTGCTTTGCTGACCGTTCATGACTGAGTATATCCTTTCGGCCACCGTGTTCAATGGAGAAGTCTGTTCTACAAAATTTACAGGCAGCATACCCCTTCCCCTTCGAACTGTCCTGGATAAACTGAAATTCTTGTTTCCATTCGTTTTGGAACTTACAAGCGTATTTCTTCATCTTACTCGTCGTCGGCGTCGCCATGGCTGTATCTTCCTCGTTCTTCTGCTTCGTCTCCTTGTTGTGTGCGCAGTTGTGCACTCTCTAAAAGCCGTAGATGTTATAACGTGATTGGGCAGGCACGCTGTTTATAAGAAAGCGGACGTGAAAACAGGCTGTCGACTTGTCACTCAGATCCGCATGGAGCTGGAGGGGGCGTGGCCTCCAGCTACGGCTGGAAATCGGGAGATTTTCGGGAGAATACTTGTCCCGGGAGGTTTTCGGGAGAGGCGCTGAATTTTGGGAGTCTCCCAGAAAATTCGGGAGGGTTGGCAAGTATGCAAGCGGTAGAAAATGGATGGATTTGAGGTTGTGCAAGACAGTGCAGGTCTTTCAGGATTATGATGTACAGATGATCTAAATGAGAACAAGAGTATTGATGATGACAATACTGACAAAATTGACCAATATGCCAAAATGACGGTAATGAACGTTACTGGCTTCTTTTCCAAGCTCACCCCGCCACCATTATCAAGGCCACAGCCGCTTCAGGTAAACCCACCCACTATAATTAAAACACCACATCCACAGTGCATCCCACAACTAACCAGTGCAGTGTTTAGGTGGCCAATCACTTGCATTCACCACTTCAGGTAATAACAAAGCAAGGATGACTTCTACAGTCACTTTAATTTGCTGAATTTACGGAAAAACGTGGTCATATTAGAGTTAACGCATTACCAGCCTCGCCGCTAATAAGCCTGTCCCTGTCTCCCTTGCAATGTGTGCAAGATAAAAGTGAGTTGCGATAACCCAAGGACACCTTCCCTTCTCCATAAACACAACTTACCATATTTGTCAAAAAGCTCTTTGAGATGATCATCATTCATATCGTCCCCAAAGTTCTTTATATAGACATTGGTGAACTCCTTAGCTTTGGCGCCAAGCTCAGCCTCCCGCTCCTTGCGAGATTTGAAGCGACCCACAAACCTATGAATGCAGAAAGAGAAACAATACGCACACTTTTAAAAACAGCCCACATTTTAGACTTATTTTCTTATATCTCCGCTGAAGATCCGCATTGACCGCGTGCTAGTTAGAGAAGATTTACCATTCCCAAATCATAGCTATATTTCATCACCGCTGCAGGAATAAACAATGAAAGAAATACATTACATTTGCTGTTAATATCACCAGAGGCAGGCAGATATGTTTGCATGCTTGACACGACACAGTGACAACCATCAGTACCACCTTGGTCCAAAATGAGGAGGATGATGAGGAAGTGGATGGAGAAGGATGGAGGAACAGTGTCGCACAGTACAAAGGAAAGCTGAGGAGGACCAAATGTTCTTATATATACCTTTCTATGACGACCTCTCCCATTGTGCCATCCAGTATTGCATTCCTGCATTCGATCCATCACTAAAACACACAAGCCTGGTCATACACACACAAACACGCTCAGACGGGGGTGACCAGCGAGTGCAATCAGGCTGCAGGGAATGTTTCTGGTGAACAGACGCGCGTTTTAGTAGGTTATTTTGTCAGTTGAGGCGTTATCTTCACACTGACGAAAGCAACAGAGGAGCCTAGTAGTCACAATATTCAGTCACCAACTGAACAAGAAAAAGTGCACAACAGAAAAGTAAAGGTTGGCAAATAAGAGACAGAAACAGGCTGACACAACAAAGTTATTGACGTTATCACCAAAAGTGCAGCATTTGAACTTTTCTTACGTGGTGGATAAAGTGAACAGTAATTCAATGATCAGACACTCACACCTTGCGGTCATTCAACAGCATGCCGTTCATCTTCTCAATGGCTCGGTCAGCAGCATCCTGGGTCTCAAAGTGGACAAAAGCGTAGCCTTTGGAGCCATTTTCATCACACACAACCTAGAGGACAAGAAGTTAAGTGTGTATATAAGAAACTATGATCTGTAATTTGGCAAATACTTGTGTATTCGTGTATAGTAATGTCTACCTTTACTAGCGTTTCCCTTACATTCATTTACTGGTACATCAAGGGCCGCCAAAAAAAAAATGTGTGATTTTTTTTGCCTTGCAGAACGATTACTTTATTTTTCTACTTGTAACAAACAACAACAATACAGTAAAAACTGATGTTCAGCTTTGAATACTCACGCACGCACGCACACACCCACACACCTCATTCAAAATGAAATTAAAATACGATCGTATAGCAGTACTTTATATTGAAAGTAAACTGGATCATTTATTTTTTGTTTGTGCATGTCCCACACAAGCAGATTTTTTTTTGATATGGCGCTTTGCAATGTCTGGCAAATGTAGACGGGACGCTCTGCGTATATTTAGCGCAGCAATGCGGTACGGCATCGGCATGGCGTCGCTGTGCGCAAGGGGTTAAGTAGCAGTGGAAATTGATACATTGACTTGACTGAAAACTGAAAGAGTCCGCCCCCGTGGCTGCGCCGTTCCGCATCCAGTGGAATATATTGCATATATTGAATGAAACAAAAAAATATATATATATAGCACATATATGTAGTGAAGTGAAGTGAATTACATTTATATAGCGCTTTTTCTCAAGTGACTCAAAACACTTTACATTGTGAAACCCAATATCTAAGTTACATTTAAACCAGTGTGGGTGGCACTGCGAGCAGGTGGGTAAAGTGTCTTGCCCAAGGACACAACAGCAGTGACTAGGATGGCGCAAGCGGGGATCGAACTTGCAACCCTCAAGTTGCTGACACGGCCGCTCTATCAACCGAGCTATACCGTCCCCGTATAATTAATGTAAGTGTGCAAAATGTTTATATGTGTATAGGTGGAAATAGTGGTGTTATATTAATGTATGCACAATCTGCACTGCAACCCCAGAATTTCCCCATTGTGGGATATATAAAGTCTATCCTGTCCTATCCTATCAATATTCGTTTCCATGGTTTGGTGACAATATATTCATATAAGTAGAATGTGTTTGCTGTTTTATGTTTGTCAATTAGTTCCGTTAAAATCTAATTTGTAAAATGTTTGTACAAGTTTAAAACGATCACAATGGTACGTTACGTTAGCCTGTCAATGGGCTTGTTTGTTCTACGTTAGCATTAACCTAGCGGCGTAAGAGACAACCTTTTTCCTGTGTAGTTGTATTGTTTTTTTCAGTTTAAACAAACTGTATTGTTGATCTAACATGATTCCTACATGCATGTGCACTTTACGGGTACAGTATATTAAAGTACTTTGCTCTGTGTGCTTAGTTTTACAGTAACTTCGTTGTGGAGAATATCAAACAACCTCAAGTGGAACATTTTTCATCTCTAATTTAAAGGACTGTTTACCTATCTGCTAAACTAAATCTAAACATTCAGGGTGGGTAGAATAATAATGAAAAAATGTATGCATCACTGCCAATTATGTAAACTATAAGATAACGTCATATTGAGACCGCCCCAGCCACGCACCGAGCAGACACCTTAACCATGCCACCACTGCCACAAGTAGATAGCCAATCTATGGGAAACAATGTTGACCAGGACAAAAAATGGTGTCATAACAGCCAAGGCAAACAGATGACAAACGTCAAAATATATATATTCAGTATTATTATTAATTTATGTCTGATTACACACAAACTCCTTAGCCTAATTACACAAAAAGTATGCTAATATTTCAGTACAGATCTGAATAAGGGTGGCGGTACCTACATTTTTGTTCCTGTAGTTCGGAATTTGGTCGTAAGGCAAAAAAAATCTATATTATCTTGACTGTCAGAGTTATGTTTATTATTGTAGTTGTAGGTTGCAGTGGTGTAGACGTGTATTACACCATACATAGAAGTGTGTCTAATATTTTGGTTGCTTTATTTGCCTGTATAATGTACTGCATTTCAAACACATTACAATAAAACGTTTTGTTAACTGTTATTTCTTATTTTGTCACTGGAAATTCAGCATTATCATCTTGGTAAAGTCAGAATGTTAGACACAGCTCAACAGCAATTTTCACACAATTTATGTGCACAAATACACTTGTTCGTTGAAGTAGTATCTATCTATGTGTACTGTATATTTGTTTGCAGTAACAACACCTTGCAGGAGAGGATGTTTCCAAAGGCAGAGAATGTGTCATATAGGGCTTTGTTATCAATGGACTTGTCAAGGTTCTTGATGAAGACGTTGCCCACTCCGGACTTCCTGAGGGAGGGATCTCTTTGGGACCACATGATTCTGATTGGCCTTCCTTTCACTACATCAAAGTTCATGGTGTCCAAGGCACGCTCGGCTGGTTGGGGAAGAGAAGCACACAGGAGAGATAAGGGTGTTTGTTTACATGTACTCACGTGTTAATATTGTACCTTAAAACAAATACTTTATAGTATGCTAGAAATGCTGTGGAATAAAGAGGTCAGTAAACCTGTTTCTTAAGAATGTTGTCTCTTGAATGGAAATGTTATTCGGTCTGCTACATCAAAAGTAATGGAGGCAAAATTCAGTGCAACAGTTGGCAGCAGACCAGCAGAGGGCAGAGTAAAGTCAATCTCAACTAGCTTGCTAGCTAAAGACTGCTTCCGAAAAGTATCCCTGTTGCACTTTTCTGGGAGCAACAACAAGGGCATGGAAACAGAAGTTCAGAACTTCCCTCATCTACAACACCTTAATAGACCCAGGCTCACAAGCAAAGTTAACACATTGATCACTGTAACCATTTTTAGGGGCTGGACTGACCTTTCAACATCATATTTTAAGATATTTATTTGGCTCATAAAAAGGTTGCATTGCCAGTAATACAGTAAGAGCTAAAAGGCTAGAGTTGCACAATACAGACAATATAAATTATATAAATTTGGCAGACAATAGAGCGTTTAAGTGTTGTCACATCGTAATAATGCATGTTGATGACAAATGGTTGCTGTGTTCCGCAAATTTGACAGCGACTAGCGAATAAATGAGTCCTCAACGCAATATAGCGTCCTTTCTCTTGAGCCAGCGACTAATGTCCCTCCACAGTGTGAAGCTGCTTCTAAATCACTAATTTTTGCCGTTCTGGCGGCAAATAAACAGTTTTTTTTACAAGTATTATTATCACTGGAATACTAGACGACAAGGAATAGCTAAACATGCTACACTACACACAGTGGGAGGTATCAAAAAGCATAGCCAACCACTAAGCTACAATTATTTAATATAAACATAGGTGGACAGATCAAGAGAAACATCGACAGTAATAATATTAGCTAATGATCGATACTAAAGTGATTAGATTTATAGTTTTGCTATAACAAAATCATTGTTTTATTGTTTACAAACTCAGGAAAAAAGAGCCAACAGTAGTTTTTGGTTTGAATTATTTTGCATCACTTTGCTCAAAATATTGTTTATAAGGTAATACGGATAATATTTAAATTACATTATTAGATCGCCCTCCTGTGTTTTTGTCTTATTACAATTGTGCTGAACATCTAATTTCCCTTCTGGGATTAATAAAGTACTTCTGAATCTGAATCTGAATCTGAATTGCGATCAAAAATTAAAATTATAAAGGATGTTGAAAATTTGAAGTATCAGTATCAACATTGGTATGGCCAATACTTTCACTTTAACTACTTGGTATCGGATCAGCCCCAAATTTGTAGAATCATCCAAAAGGAACGTAAAGTATCCAATCAAAAGAAGAATAAGGGCTTATTACATTTTAATAGATTGTAGCTAGAATAGAGTTACAGCAAAACGTAACCAGATATTAACAGTAATTCAGCAAGTAGATTATAGTTATGAGAAAATACAACCTGAAATGATGCCATATGTTCCCAACTTCCTGCATACAAATGGTTATACTACACGAAATAATATATCGTGATATATATCGCTATCGTAGAAGGCTGCAATATTTAACACATTATAGATTTTAAACAATATTGCAGTATTTTTTTGATGATCAAATTTAAACACTTAAATATCTGCTTGTCATCTTGATTTAAGTTTTCAAAGCAAGTTATCCAACAATCCATAAAAAAATATAATCATCAAAAACTGTTGCCATTGCAAATTGTGTAACGAGGCTATTATACATTTATAATCATACATATTCACTGTTATGTGTGGCCATAACTTTGATGTGGCTCTCAATAAAAACATTTTTAAAAAGTTTGACACCCCTGTTTTAAATCTTGCTTTGTCTATTACCAATACATTTTTGTATTTTGTTTTGTTTTGTTTGTCAATGCGTGGTGCAATCATATGTGTGCAATACGTATTATTTATTGCTCTTTTTTTTGTTGATTTTTACTTTTGTAGTTGTATGTAGAAATGGCTCCACTGGTTGCATCAGCTTTGTGCTCTTTGGTGTTCTTTGTTTTCCTTAATGTTCTCTCTTGTTTTAATTGTTTTCTTTAATGTTCTCTCTTGTTTTAATGTGTTTGACCTTATTTTTTGTGGACATCTTGTATCTGCACTGCAACTACATCATTTCCCCATTGTGGGATACATGAAGGTTATCCTATCCAATTCTATTTCGCATTCAAATCCAATTCTATTTCGCATTCAACAATAAGCACCATCCAATAACTAACACATAGATTACAGTTAATGAACAGCAGTGGACCACGTGGTAGACACACTGTCTGTACGGGCAGCTGTGACAAGTGTAGGAGAGGGGGCGGCAGCTGCAGTGGGCAAACTGGGAACAAATGAGCCTCCTCTCTGCCTCAACACCTGTTGTTGGACACATCCCACAGTGGCAGAGTACATGCCCCCCCCCCTTGATAACATTGTGGTGTGACGACAACATCTGTTTACATTCAACACCATTTTCTGTAGCTGAAATCACCCATTGAGGTTCCACTTAGTATGTCACCCTTAAGATATGAGACCATCTAATGTCCATGTGGTTATATAGACCTGACATGCTTTTGTTTGGTCACTTCGCTTTAACACACACACCCACAGAGGCCAAGCTACCCTGCAAAAAAAGTGTCTGGTAAACAAAACAGAGCTCCCCTTGCGTCTGCTGACATCAGCAGTTTGGCTCGCAATTGTACTTCACAAACCGTGTGCTCATGCTGTAGGTTTGTGATCCTTTGATGCTTCCATCTTGGCATTCAAAAGTAAAGTATTTCTTATTCGCTGGTGGGTGCTTATGAGTAACCCTAAAAGTAAATACAATCCAACAGAATCATTATTTGTCTTTTTAACTTGTCATTTCCAAGAAGTCATTAAAGCACAGGCAGGTTTTTCGGCAGCTCATAGAGATGTTCTATATTTAGAGAGGGGTCCTGAGAGGTATGTGCTGGCATGGAGTGAGAGTGGAGAATTATCTACCATTGATGGGGAGAGACACATTCAACAAGAATGCTCGGATGAGCAACACTTCCAGGTCTCGTGAGAGCGTCCAGCCTTGATCCCAGGAACTTACACAACACAGCGAAACATTCCAGGACATCCACTTGTCAACAAACTTTGTCTATTGTCGTTAAGTCATACTTTCAAAAAGCAGCAGTGTCACTCAAAACACGTGCTCGGACTGCATGGAATTGCACAACAACTATCATCTTCTTCCACACACACACACTCACACACACACTCCTGACAACAAATGGTGTCATCTTAACCGTGGCTCTTGTTACAATTTACACCAGCAATACCAATACTTCTGGAAGTACGGCAGTTGTGAGCCATAACTTCAGTGCCTTTTGGTCCTTGCAGAAAAGTTGGAACAGGTGCAAGCCTGATACAAAAAGGGTGAAAAGGCCATGCACATAATGTAAACACCTGACAATATTACTCAAAGCTTGTTCCATAACCAAACAACAAATTTTCAGGATGCTCTGCACATAACTAAACTCCACCTCATTCAGACTTTACCCAAGTGTACACTATAATGTTTATATTTAATTGTTTTTAAGTTTTTTATGACGGCTATTTTACTAGCAATATTCAGTTAAAACCTTGAGCGACCAGGACACACCTAGCGTGTCAAAAAATAAAGTATTTTGGGGACAGAAATGAGCCCATGTACAAGAATGGGGTCATGCCAATCTGTTTCAAACGAGTATTGTCGCTTTAATTTAAAGGTGTCCAATTTTTTTCATACAGGAAACAATTACTTTAATAGTCTTATGATATATTAAGTGCAACAAATATCATTCAGACTTTACCTAAATGTACACTATAATGTTTAATTTTTTAAAGTTTTTTATGACGGCTATTTTACTAGCAATATTCAGTTAAAACCTTGAGCGACCAGAAACCTAGCATTTCAAAAAAGCAATATAGTCTTTTGGGGACAAAACTGAGCCCATGTACAATTAGAATGAGGTCATGCCAATCTGTTTCAAAGGAGTATTGTCGCTTTAATTTGAAGGTGTCCAATTTTTTTCACACAGGAAAAAATGACTTGAATAGTCTTGATATATTAAATGCAACAAAGATCAAAATGTGCTGTTCAATTAAATATATATATAACCCAGAGTGCAAATTGTAATTGTTCTGATCAGGTTTATTTTTTGTGTTGAGAATATTGAGCTGGCCAATAAAAAATAGCCAAGAGACACCTGCGTTCAACAACAATAAGCACGGGTTGTGATTTATATATACTGTATGTATATATATGTAGACAGACATTATGACGTTGACATTAACGACAAATCTTTCTTACCATCCGCAGGCTGGGAGAAGTTGACATAAGCATATCCCAGGGACCGGCGGGTGATCATGTCCCGACAGACCCGAATGGACAGCACCGGTCCAGCTGGACTGAATTTCTCATACAACATGGCCTCCGTGATGTCGGGGTGCAGGTCGCCCACGTAGAGAGAAGCCATCGGATAACTCCCCGTTGCCGTGTTCATATCTCGGCCGACTAACTTAAAGGGAACTTCCCTTTAAAAAATGTAATGGAGGAGCTGTTCTGACCCAAACTCACCCACACGATGACGAGCTGCTACTAAAAAATGGAGTCAACCAGAAAAAAACAAAGTATTTCTTCTTTTTTTTCTAAAGACAGTTAGTCTTTTTTTTTCAATTTTGCTATTTTTTTTAACGCGTATATTTCCTTAATTTTAATACTTCGTTTTTTTTATGTATGTTTTCTAACGTTTTATATTTTTTTAGGTATTTTTAAAAGTTTTTCGAGAACGGTGAGTTGGACACTCACGGTGGTTTAATGGCTGTGGAAAGAGACTGCAGGGGGGGAGCGTGGACACTTTATACACGGTGTGCTGCGCGTGGAGGAAATGTGACAGGGTCAAACATGAGAAACATTTGTCTGCGCATGCGCGTCCTAAAAGAAACAGCGTCCTAAACACTGCCCCGGCCTGGCTCACGACAGTGACATCTAGTGGCCCAAATAGCGCACTGGCGACAAAAAGTGTCTTGAGAACATATATGCAAGACTTAAAAATAGACTTTGTTTATCCCAAAATCGGGAAATTATGTGGTTGAAGTACACAAAAAAGTGAAAACAAGAGGGAAACATTAAAGAACACAAAGGATGTCAGACATCAAAACATCACAAACCGCTGCCTCTTCAGCGGCGCCATTTCTACATACAGTAACAGACCCAACAAAGGAAACCGAGACTGCGCACTAGCTCTCGGCCAATGTTTGGTCCGTGCAGATGAGCGAGAATCTGTTCAGGGAAACTAATCAAAAACTCTCTTTATATTACACAATAGCCTATGTCAAGGGCTTTATGAATAAAGTTGGTATGGCTGTCCAAACCTTTTTGACCAATGGCTGCATGCTGAGAACAAAGTACGCAGGGGGCCATTTTGTACTAACCAATACCATGTACAACGGTAAATGCTAAACCATTTGAAGAAACAAAAATGCATAGCTTTTGTGTTGTAGGTGACAAAGCAAATCCGCATTTAGTAATTTATTTGATTTTCAGAACATGTTGAAGGTCAATAGAAAAACTAGGCATGTGAGAAAACTGGCCCTTGCTACACTTTGGACACAACTGGCCTATGCATTACGTTACATTTGTTTTAATGTTCAACTTGAACATTAAAACAAATATAACCTAAATATGACCATTGGTCAAAAAGGTTTGGACAGCCATACCAACTATATTTATAAAGCCCTCGACAGACTATTGTGTAATATAAGGAGAGTTTTTGATTAGTTTCCCTGAACAGATTCTCGCTCATCTGCACAGACCGGACATTGGCCGAGAGCTAGTGCGCAGTCTCGGTTCTCTTCGTTTTGTTGGGTCTGTTACTGTATGTAGAAATGGCGCCGCTGAAGTGGCAGCTGGTTGCATCAGCGCTGTGCTCTTTTGATGTCTTACATCCTTTGTTCTTTAATGTTTCCCTCTTTTCACCTTTGTGTACTTCAACCACATAATTTCCCCGATTTTGGGATAAACAAAGTCCATTCTATCTTCCTATCCTACTAGGGCTGTCAAAAATGACTTACTGCATGTGATTAATCAAAACATTATGCACATTAACCATGTCTATACACAGATTAATCAAGAAATCCATTTAGCTCCTTTAACTTAATGGTAACCTGAAAAGCGGCGTAGGCCTGCAGTTATCAGGTCAATGTTTAAGTCAGTGCAAAGAGTGAGGAGACCTCGACTGGTGTGTTCACTTGAAAAATTCACTTCACAATAAACCCAGACTTTTACAAAGTTTTGAGCAAATAAATGTAGTGCGTTTGAGTTGAATATTTAAACAAATGTTCCTGTACGACAGACATTTCATTTATGTCCAAATATTGGTGTCTTTCATTTCAATTATGTGAGTAATAGCCTCTGATTAACTATAATTCAAATGTGTCAATAATTTGAAAGCACTCATGTATATACACACCCCCCGTTACAGCAGCCAAAACTGCTATGTGGACCTCAATAAAAATGTCAGACACACCCTTGCTGTAGAGTATACATAAAAAAAGTAAAAAACACTAAAGCTAAACAGGGTGAAGCGTAAATATGTTTATTGTAATATTTATTTGCCTTTGAAGGTGCAGTTACTCTGCTTTATGCATCCGCCTGCAAACAAAAAAATTATATATATTAGTATGATAACTAAAGCATTAGGTACACCAGCAAAATCTTGCACAAGTATGAAAGAAACATTACAAAAGCAGGTGTCCAAAACTACTGAGGGCCACATACTGAAAAATCAAAGACTGATATTTTCAGCTTGTGCTGTAACTAATGGTATTGCCATTAATTCTACACCTTTATTTTTTTTATTTATTAGTATTTTTAAATGGAGGGGTGTTACCTCAACAAATCTCGAAATATAGAAAGCAGTCGCTGGCGTCGTGGCTTCCATTCACTCTCAGCTTCAAGTATTTTGGTTTTACCTCCATCTTGTGCTGTTAGCTCTTCAAAACTCAAAGTCTGGGAGCCGTCTGAGCTTTTGGACAACTGAATTTTGGAGTGAATTATTGGCAGCACGTTGTTGGTTCTCTTTTGGTGTGGAGCATATTTTGCATGGCTCTTGTCCGTTTTCTCAAGCAGCAGAGGTTGGTACAAGGGCCTGTTTGCACTTTGACCTTTCACATTGCTCAGGTTAATCTCCCGCTGTAGTGCATTCAGTGAACTGTCGCCCGCCAGTTGTGAAGCATCATTGCTCTCATGTTGCATCGGTTCAGGCAACACTAATTTCAGGCTGCCGATGGGGTCCTGCCTTACAACCACAACACCAATTGGCGGAGAAGACCACTGGGGTTCAGAGGTCCTTTCTTCCAGTGCTGCAGAGTCAGATTGCATGGAGTTCCAATCTAGTTCCAAGTCTGATGGCGCTGGTTTTTCTTCCATCTCCGCAATGACAAATGGACCAGTGCTGACAACAGCCTTTGCATCTGTTGTGACAAATTGCATTTAAGAATATTGATGCAGAATTGTTCCATTTTGTGTTAGACACGATTTGAAGAACAAACCATGGGGAAGGTGCTTAAATGACAGGCTTTTACACTTAGAGGTACAGCAGCTGCACACCTCCACATTTCCACTAAGTTCTTGCCACCTGAAATAAAGCCAAAATGGACCACATTAAAAAGGGTGCAAAAGCATTCAAATGTGTTTAGTTACTAAACTGCAAAAGTTTATTTGAAGATTCAAGCAGGGGCTGCAGGCTTTTTGTGGGCACAAACTACTGTAGATTGTGGACACCTCAGCCTTCAATTAGAGATGTGGCCGTGAAAATTAAGTCTCTTCCATGTATTTTCACCGTAAGACTAGAGCATGGGTGTCAAACTCATTTTAGCTCAGGGGCTGCATGGAGGAAAATCTATTCCCACGTGGTCCAAATGGGCAAAATAACTTAAAAATACAAGTACAACAACTTCAGATATTTGTCTTTGTTGTACTTCGGCCCAAAATAGAACAAGCACACTTTGAAAATGTACATATCAAATAATCCTTTTGACAAAACCCTTCAAGTTAGTTGAAAATTCTGTGGAAAAAATTGGCAGTTTCAAAACACAATGAAGAACACAATGAACTTAAACTTGATCTCAGTGTTTCTACAAAGCAATTAAACTTTAAGTCACAGCCCGTTTGGATTGAACAAAAAACAAAATAATCATGAATAAAAACACTTCTATGCATAAACAACCTTATTTGTCATTTCCACTGATCTCTTTTTATAAACACTTGCACAAAACCATTTATTTTCACAGAATTATATCATTGTGCAGTGTCTCATGCAGCATTTTAAGTGGAGTTACCAATTGTTTATTTTATGTTGGTCGAGGGGGAGGAGTTGCAGCCCGCTTTACCTCTTGCTTGGTATACTAGCTCGCCCAGATAAAAAACATTTTCTTGCCCAACAGAATTGCTATTGTGACATCCAGTGGACACATTTAGAACAGCAGTTTCTTTAATTGAAAAATGCAGCTCAATTTTACACTTAGCAAAACCTGTCTCACAGGCTGGATTGAACCCGTTTGACATCCCTGGACTAGAGGAAAACAGAGCGGGCGACAAGAATCTAACTGCTAAAGCTTCGAATGTAAAGCAGGGGTGATCGATCCAGATGTCGATACATGGTAGAGTAGGAGTATATAAAAGTAAAAACGATAGTGATTAGATCGATATTCCCGTTATTGCAAAATCTTTTGTTTTGGTCATTTTATAGTTTACAAACTCAGGTTGGAAACCTCAGGATATACAGGACGGCTTTGAGGGCAAAACCCAAATGATTAAAAAAGAAAAGGGAGTCACTCGCAGTCTTTGCTTAGTTATTGTGTTCTAGACACTTTATTTTTAAATTGTATGTAGCATTCAATAGCACACAATACATCTGATTGATATTAGCAAATAAGGCAAGCTTCATGAAAAAGTTATTTTATTTCGGTTAATCGCCATAAATAATTTTTAATTCTACAATCCAGGCATTTTCAAAACTGTGGTATGTGTACAAATAGTGGTACGCCAAAGAATCACTGATTCAAGTACAGTGTTTAGTTTTCCTACATTCAGAGTTACTGTTCAAACTGGGTAATGATAGTGGCCAAATATGTTTGTTAAATAAAAGCTCTGTGTTGTTTTTAAATCAATACTTAGGCCTACAGAGACAGGACCAAACATGGTGAAACTGTGTTTCAGTTCCTAGAATAGTCTTCCTGAAGATGTGAGACAGGCCTCAATGTTGGTAATGTTCAAATCCAGCCGGATAACACTTAAGTGTGCATATGACACTTGAAAGTATTTTATCTAGAGAATTTGACTGATTTTAATAAATTAGGATTGTTTTGATTGCATCTTCTGATTTTAATTTATTTTCCTTTTACATTTTCGGAAAAACACTGGATTGCCCTGTGTACAAATTGTGCTCTATAAAAAATGCTTTACCTTACAATGCAACTGTATTTTAATATTGGTCATTATGGTGGTACTTGGAGAGCCAAGTGTTTTCTGAAGTAGTACTTTGTTAAAAGTTTGAGAACCACTGCTATACTGTCAAAGTATCAGATCGAGACTTAAAATAGGATCAGAGGTCAAAAAACAAATCTGACCAGAATTAGGGGCCAACAATGTTGATTGGGACATCTACCTTTATTACTGGGATTTTATTGTGTATGTTGCTAATCAAATTTAATCGAAGGCTCCAAATGTCATGTGGCTTTTAACACCGGCCCTGTGTTCTTTGTAAAAAATAATAATTTTAGTCAATTATAACTAAAATAATTTATCATCCTCATTATTCCAAACTTGTTTTAGTTTTCCCTTTAGAAAGAGGTTAGCACACCCAAAGAGATTGGAGGCACCACATAAGATTGGACATCAATGTATGCAAATTTGCCAATACCTGGAGTTGACCAAGTCAAAGTTGCAGGATTTAGACCCAGTTGTTATCTTCTGGTCCGACACGAGCACCGTACAGTGAACGTACATCTTCAAAGAGGAGGGGTGAAGGCAGTTGACCGAAGCAGTAAAACATTTTTACCAAACTTACCTCTGAAATTAGATAAGTTGTGTTCAGTGCAAACTTCACCACATTTAAATAATGAGAGTCAATAAATTGTACTGCAGGATAAAGTGAATCCAGTGGGACTGTGCACCTGAAAGGAACATCAATTCATGTAAAAATGTGCATACATTGACATTACAATTATATTGGCTACTCACCCCTTATTGATGATGACTGCATGGCGAGGCTTAGTGTGAGGCTGCGGCGATGAGGAGACAAAGCATGACTTGATGAATAGACGCTGGTGAGGCCTGATTTTAGCAGCCACTTCCATATTGATGACTTGTCCTCGCGTGTAGATGTTGGACTCTGTTGGTCTCGACCACGAAGCTGCAGGATCAACGTTATGTGCTGCAGCTTTTACACCAATAACTTTTTCAGTTTTCTCCACTTACATGTCATTGCTTGTATGCTGACGTGTCTGCCATGATCAGGAAGTACTGCAGAGTCAGGCAGGCTAGGAGCTTTTGGCCTAAAACAAAAAACACTGTCAGATCAAGTTGAAATCTTTTAAGTATAGTAAGGGACAATGGGGTTTGTAATCACGTATCTCACCAGTGGGTGACGTGTCACATTTTGGAATGGAAATTTACAGAATTGGAGTCAGCGCTCACCTACACAGTCTTCTCTAGAGTAGACAACTGAAATATAGGGCCTGTTTTTTTCATATCGAGCTCCTCAGTATTTGTCTTCAAGGTTCTTACACAAAAGGTTTATAACAATTGTTACCCCCTTCCAAACTGTGAAGGAATGGCTATAGTTTACATTAACTAGCCAACTACAGTAGTTAGCCTTGATGCTAGCATAAAAAATTGCTTAGGTTGGGTGTCACGTACTGTATACAAATTTACTGGGTTATTGCATGCGATTAATAAAAATACAGATGGTTACCTGAAAGGCAGCATAGAATGCAATGTTCAAAGATGAGTGAGGAGACTCCAACAAGTGGCAAATTTCTCTTAAAAATACACCCCAAAGGCATTCTCAGATTAAATCTAAGATAATGTGCATATTCCATTTACACAGCACAAGTTTTAATATACCGTCTAAAAAGAAGAACACTTGAGGCAAAAGCTAGCAAGAACACGTAGATCGATAAGACAACGCTGGTGGACTATGTTATCAACTATACCACAGCTAAATTAAGCAACACTTTTTTAGCAACTGCGGTTTGTCCAAATTCAGAACCATTATTAATTTTCCATCCATCTTCTACCGCTTTTACTTTTGGGGTCATGGGGTGTTGAAGCCTATCCGATTTAAAAAAAAAAAGAAAAAAAAAAAAGAATTGACAGCACTAATATTCATACAGATCACATACCATACACAGGCTGGCCCAAATCCATTTCCTGCATGTTCCTTGCTCATTGTGTGAAAATGCATTAAGTTCTGCATTTTTAAATGTCACTTTTTTTTGCCCCCCCCCATTAAAGAACATTGTGACAACCAACCTCCGTTTTACCCCTATATAAAAGGCTTATGCAAACTGTAGAACATGGGATTTCAATCATTTTGAATCAATGAAAATGAATTGCAGGAAGTGGAATTGAATTGCAATTACTTACAGGAAAAATGCCACATTTAACAAAACCGTTTTGGCCTCAATACCAAAAATACTTTACAAACACTAAAATTAAACAAATTTCCTCAATTTCCTACAATATGAAAGTAATAGCCATGAATGTTATGCAGAAATTGGCTAAAATGCTAGCAAGATATTATCCATCACTTATTTTATACCAGGGGTTGATAGATATAACAATTGAAATTTAATGGACAATCAATTCTGCGCCCTTCAACTTGAATTGCAATTGTACTTCGCGTTTGCAACCTTAATTCAACTTCAAATGGAATTCTCCACGTGTGCAGTGTACACAAATGTATAGCTGTAACAAGTCTTTGTGCGCTTGTTACTGTGTATGTGAAATCTGATTTTCCACATACCTATTTGGGACACAGGAAACATGCACAGTAGAAGGTGTGAGCCTCCTGGAATTAAAGTGGAGAGCATTGGAGAGCACGTCCAAGCCATTCTGCATCTGTTAGATAATAAAGACTTAGAAAACATGCATAGAATAGAATCGGCATATGAATCTGGATCTGGTCAACAAACTTCATGACTTGTTCCACACTGATCAAAGCTGTAAGTGAACATCAGCTGGTTTGGTAGCTCGCTGTTACTGTAGCAGCCGTCACCCAACTGGATCTCTCCTCTGCTGAGAGTGACATCACCCACATTTTTGTCCACCAGCAGTATTAGTTCACTTTCGTCACAATAAACTTGCACCTCAGGTACATTCATTAGAGGAGAGAGCTCTGCAAACATTTCAAAGTCCGGAATCGTGGTCCTCCAGGAGCTGAAGATGCTATCAAACGGGCCAAAATCATTGCTTATTTCAAACGGAAAAGGCAGGATGTTTTGGAAAAATCCTTGCACATGCTGTGAAAATACAGTCTCTGCTGAATGAATCCAAAAAAGACAGAAAAAAAACTTCAGACCCTCCATTGCAAAGCTCAAAGTGGATCAACCACTCTGAAGATTGTGAGAACACATGTGTCATTAATAATAAGCATCACCAGGTGCTGCCAATCAAGTCAGGCTAAGCAGAAGTGGGGCATTCAACATAACAATTGTTTCGCAACAGAGTAAGGCCTATATGATTGAAATATTAAACAATACAACTGATGCCAGCAAAATGCTATGCAAGTTGGTCTGATTGCTTATTTAGTACAATTTTAAAATTAATTTAAGCTACAACCATTTAAATAAGGAGGGTGGCCAAGGGACCATTTCCTGTCCCCAGCTCAAGTTTTGTTGGCTCGCAGTAGTAATTGACAGTAAAAATGTAAAAAAAACAAGAAAAAAAAACAGACGTAATGTAATGAGAAAAAGCTGAAACGTGTATACTAATAACTAATAATAATATGCCTTGTCACCTAAAACCAAAGCTGACACAAAGTTTTGTCTTTAAATTATTATGTGTTTTTATGGCTGCTGGATTAAAAAAAAAAAGATTTTAGTTTTTTAAGAATCTATTTTTTGAAAGATGTTTTTTACGCCATCTCAGCGCTTACTCGCTGTGCATATATGTCAGCAGCTTTTATAACCTCTAATCTATTTGAAACAATTGTATCATAATTTTTATATTAAATATATACATATATTTTATATTATATATTGGGGACGGCGTGGTGCGGTTGGGAGAGTGGCCGTGCCAGCAATCTGAGGGTTCCTGGTTCAATCCCCACCTTCTACCAACCTCGTCACGTCCGTTGTGTCCTTGAGCAAGAGACTTCACCCTTGCTCCTGATGGGTCGTGGTTAGGGCCTTGCATGGCAGCTCCCGCCATCAGTGTGTGAATGTGTGTGTGAATGGGTGAATGTGGAAATAGTGTCGAAGCGCTTTTGAGTACCTTGAAGGTAGAAAAGCGCTATACAAGTATAACCCATTTACCATTTAAATAAAACTATTATATATAAATATTGAGAATCGATCAAATTGTCACCCCAAGAATTGGAATCGAATTAAAATATGAAAACCTCCCTTGCATGCTTTGACTTTTCAGTTTGCGGCACAAAAAGTTTGAACACCACTGATTTAAATTCTTCACATATGTTGTAATTTTGTTTTACATATTTGCTACTGTAATCCCAACTATATTTGAGGTAAATTTTCTAAAAAAAAGTTGTTACATTTTTACTCAGTCCTAATACCCTAACACAACACCGCTTTAAACATTTGGAATGTTTCAGTGCAATTCTGTTACCTAAATTCTTTTTTTTATTTTAATTTTTGTTGAATCACTGTAATGTGTTTAGTGTCAACACGCTATGAGATAACATGTTATATTTCATGAATTTTATCACTTTAGATTTTCCAGTATTACTTATTGGCAAATTATTGTTACTTTTAATCCTGTTACTAAAATTGGTCATCTTCGCCCTATGGGCCAATAAACATTATGAGTAGTTGGATATGTGTATTATCAGATTTAGAGAAATTTTAATTTTGTGAGTTGCAACAAGCAAATGGAATGCTTTCAGTGGAATGTCCTTTCAACTCTATAATTTACAATAGGATAGTAATTTCATCCATTTTGTATCGTGATGTTACTTACATTTATTAACTTAATAAACATGAGTCATGATTAAAACAAATCAAAGTTTATTTATATAGCCTTTAAAAAAAAGTGCCTCAAAAGGGCTGCACAAACCACAATGAAATCACTGGTCTGAACACACATCCGGGCAAGGAAAAACTTAAAACCCAAAATGGGAGAACAGAGTCCTTGGGAAGGGGCCGCAGATGTGGGTAGTTATTGCAAATGATTCATGATAATATGAGAGTTCAGTCCATTGGGGGCAAGCAGAGGGTTGTAAGAGGTCTCCGTCAAGGTCATATCAAAACTTAATCGTTTTAATTTCAATATCAAACATTGATGATTGAACTTTTATTGTAATAGTTGATAGCAGGGCTGCCCCTAGGCTAAAAAATATATTTTTCATACTTTTTAATCAAACTTAAATTTAATTTATGCATGTTTTGTGGTAACAAAAATAATGGGGAATAAAAAAAAAATTGTAAGATAAAATACCAATTTTAACATACCGTATGTTTCGGACCATAGAGCGCACTGAATGATAAGGCGCGCTGCCAATGAGCGGGTCTATTCAGATGTATTTCCATACAAAAGGCGCAACAAATTGTAAGACCCATTAAAGGTGTCATATTATGATGCATTTTTCTACATTTAAAACACTTTCTTGTGGTCTACGTAACATGTAATGGTGTTTTTTTGGTCAAAATGTTGCATCTATTATGTTTTAAAGACCATCGTTAAGCCGCTTTTTTCGTCATCAGGATGCGCCATTTTGTGGGCGGTCTTATTTACGTGGTTCCACTTCGACAGCATCTTCTCATTTTTTGTTGTAGTTTTTGGCGCTCCCATAGCGAGTCTACTGACAGATGTCAGAACTACAGTATACACTATTTTATATTAGAAATGACAACAGCGGATGATGCATGCCCCGCAAAAAAGGAGCTTATTGACTACGGCACAGGCTACACAGGCACACATTTTCCGAACTTATGCAGATCCCAAATACACATTAGCAGGTACCAATAGGTAAGAAAAGTTGATTTTGCATAATAAGGCGAAACAAAACGCCACATGTATTCCAATAGGTGCCATTTTGGGGTCCTTATGTACACACACACACACACTCCATAATACCCGTATGTTGAAGCACAGCACGTCTGACTACGGTAGCCGTATTGCGCTGACAATCCATCAAGTGGTGCGGCTCAGTAGCTTACCAAAGTCTACAAATCTCTTATGAGATTGCCATCTACTGGTCACACTTATTACACCATGTATCAAATATAATTGCTTCGAGGTTGGTAAGCACAACCAGAATTCAGTTACACAAGACACTGTCGATTTGAGAAAATTAAAGGATTTTAACAGCGCCTTATAGTCCGAGAAATACGGTAATTAAAAACCTTCCTAAATCAGGTCAGACCAAGATTTGAGCTCAGTACCTGTCTCACAATAAAATGACTAACACTGTACCCCACAGGAGCTAGTTGCATTTGTGTTGGGAAGTTTGACATTATATCTTATCAGTGACGGAGCAGGAAGCGGCTCGAAATGTTTGCGGTAAAATTTCAGATGAAGCGCCCCTTAATTAATTAATTATACACGCAAAACGCCCCTTCATGCCCAATGGCTGGCATGGCGCATGATCAATATGTATAGGGTGGGGCGGCCATGGTTGATACACAAGAGCCTAATTAATAACAATACCAACTAGTTTAAATCAATTTGCATAATTAGCATGACTGAAATCTGGTGAACTTGTTCATCCATCCATCCATTTTCTACCGCTTATTCCCTTTGGGGTCGCTGGAGCCTATCTCAGCTACAATCAGGCGGAAGGCGGGGTACACCCTGGACAAGTCGCCACCTCATCACAGGGCCAACACAGATAGACAGACAACATTCACACTCACATTCACACACTAGGGCCAATTTAGTTTTGCCAATGTGAGACAATATTTAGAACAAAAGGTATAATACTAATAATGTAACAATACGCTTAATCTTCTTCGCCCTCTTCCTCGCCTTCCCCTTCATCCTCCGCACTGGCGTCCTGGTACTGCTGGTACTCGGACACCAGATCATTCATGTTGCTCTCGGCTTCGGTGAACTCCATCTCGTCCATGCCTTCGCCCGTGTACCAGTGCAGGAAGGCCTTCCGACGCAGCATGGCTGTGAACTGCTCAGAGATACGTTTGAACATGTCCTGGATGGCGGTGGTGTTGCCGATGAAGGTGACGGCCATCTTGAGGCCGCGGGGAGGAATGTCGCAGACGGCGGTCTTGACGTTGTTGGGGATCCACTCGACGAAGTAGCTGCTGTTCTTGTTCTGCACGTTGAGCATCTGCTCGTCCACCTCCTTCATGGACATGCGCCCCCGGAAAATGGTGGCCACGGTCAGGTAGCGGCCTTGACGCGGGTCGCACGCCGCCATCATGTTCTTGGCGTCGAACGCTTGCTGGGTGAGTTCGGCAACGGTTAGAGCTCGGTACTGCTGGCTCCCCCTGCTGGTCAGGGGGGCAAAGCCCGGCATGAAGAAGTGTAAACGGGGGAAAGGCACCATGTTGACGGCCAGTTTTCGGAGGTCGGCGTTGAGCTGACCCGGGAAGCGTAGGCAGGTGGTGACGCCGCTCATGGTGGAGGAAACCAGGTGGTTCAGGTCTCCGTAAGTGGGCGTGGTCAGCTTGAGCGTGCGGAAACAGATGTCGTAGAGAGCCTCGTTGTCGATGCAGTAGGTTTCATCTGTGTTCTCAACCAGCTGGTGGATGGACAGGGTGGCGTTGTACGGCTCCACCACCGTGTCGGACACCTGGTGAAAACACACAACTTCAATCATCGCACTCACGCTGTATCACAAAGACGCTCACCTTAGGTGAAGGCACCACGCTGAACGTATTCATGATCCTATCAGGGTATTCCTCACGGATCTTGCTGATGAGCAAGGTTCCCATGCCTGATCCTGTTCCACCGCCGAGGGCATGTGTGAGCTGGTAACCTTGCAGGCAGTCGCAGTTTTCCGACTCTTTGCGCACAACATCCAGGACCGAGTCCACCACCTCAGCTCCCTCGGTGTAATGACCTTTGGCCCAGTTGTTACCAGCACCGCTTTGACCTACGCGGGAGACAGCACTACTTTCGTAAACCAGCCTGACCTAAATGTACGACATTAACATAGCTTTTAATTAACCCACCAAACACAAAATTGTCAGGTCGAAATATCTGGCCAAACGGTCCAGATCTCACAGAGTCCATGGTGCCTGGTTCCAAGTCCACAAGAACAGCACGCGGCACATATTTGCCTCCTTTATCCACAACAATACAAGTCAGAAATGAAGAGAAAGCAATAAAATTCATTAATAGTTAGTCGACGTTGTTGACAAAAATCGTAATTAAATTTGTCACATACAAATTATTTTGTCAGTGACATCATTCGTCGTGTTTTTTTGGACGGAACCGACGACTTAGCATTACCAGTGCTACCAACAAGTAGTGTTGCCAACTCCCAGATTAAAAGACACTTTAAAAGGCTGGTCAACCCCATTTTTTTAGTGTCACTATCAAAGCAGGGCCCACTATTTGTGCTAAGGACTAGGAGACATCAGTACTATACTGACAACAAGAGAGCAGAGTTGCTAAATGACACTTCTAAGAAAAAGTGAGCAAGCACTATTAAAAGGGCTGTTTGCAACATTTATACAGATGTCTAGAAGGCGCCAACTTTTCAGTGTTTTACAGTGTATCTCGGCCTCTATAGCTACTTGTACATAATGACTTAATTTAGGTACGTACAGCCGTGGTCAAACGTTTATATACACTTGTAAAGAACATAATGTCATGGCTGTCTTGAGTTTCCAATAACGTCTACAACTCTTATTTTTTTTGTGATAGAGTGATTGGAGCACATACTTGTTGGTCACAAAAAAACATTCATGAAGTTTGGTCCTTTTAGGAATTTATTATGGGTTTACTGAAAATGTGACCAAATCTGCTGGGTCAAAAGTATACATACAGCAATGTTAATATTTGGTTACATGTCCCTTGGCAAATTTCACTGCAATTAGGCACTTTTGGTAGCCACCCACAAGCTTCTGGCAAGCTTCTGGTTTAATTTTTGACCACTCCTCTTGACAAAATGGTGCAGTTCAGCTAAATGTTGCTTTTCTGACATAGACCTGTTTCTTCAGCATTGTCCACACGTCCCAGTCAGGACTTTGGGAAGGCCATTCTAAAACCTTAATTCTAGCCTGATTTAGCTATTCCTTTACCACTTTTGACGTGTGTTTAGGGTCATTGTCCTGTTGGAACACCCAACTGCACTCAAGACTCAACCTCCGGGCCCATGATTTTAGGTTGTCCTGAAGAATTTAGAGGTAATCCTCCTTTTTCATTGTCCCATTTAAAGCACCAGTTCCATTGGCAGCAAAACTAGGCCCAGAGCATAATACTACCACTACCATGCTTGACGGTAGGTCAGGTTTCATCTGACCACAGAACTTTCCTCCAGAAGGTCTTATCTTTGTCCAGGTGATGTCAGATTTGCTTTAGGTGTTAGCTACTAACAGTCATTGAATGTATATTCTATCATAACATGACTGAAAATTGTTTGTTGCTTCTCTTGGACTGCTTTTGTATTTGTGCATGTGCTACCTGCGCATAAGTGTTGACGATTTTATTTGGGCCGGTACATTTTTTTAAATTTCATATGCTACCCGGTGGTGTTTTTGTTATATTTTTTACTTTGAAAAATTTTGCTGTGAGGAAGTTGCAAACAGCACCATTAAGTTAGCATGTACCTCATTGACGTGATTTCCCCATGTAGCTTAACCAAAACGACCTTTTAACTTTTCCAATCGCTGCCTTTTTTCTTTAAAAGGAAAATTGTCACTGCGGTCGGAAGTCACGTTTGTAGTCTGATTGCCAGAAGTTAGGCTGAGGCAGAGTGTTGCGAAGCTGTCATCTATTGATATTTTACAGACAATTTTTTAATTGTCACGGTAACAAAATACAGGACACAGTGTGTACCTTGACAGCTCAATATGGAACACAAACTTTTGTTTCTAAATATGGGATGATTACATTTTTCCAAGGGACAGTTGGCAAAACTACCGACAAGCATAGGGAATTGATAAATGGCTGTTGGAACCGCAATAACACCGCAAGCGAAACCATCAAAATTATGGGAATAATTCACCCTAAACACATATAAAACAATATATCAACTTGCTCAATTTGCAAAGCGGGCTTTGCTTTTCATGGCAGTGCATCTGTGATGCTGGATCATTTAAAGCGGAAGCATGTCCAATGGGACAGGTGTTAGCTTGTTAGCTAGCTAGCTAAAAGAGAACCTGAGTTATATGTGAAAAATAGTTTTAACTACCATTTTAGCTCAAGTCCACTTGTTAAACTTTGTATTTATTTTTGATGAAGCTAGATAGTGTGTTAGCTAGCCAGCTAACAAGAGAGATGGTGTGAACATTTTACCTAAAGTCTACTAGCTAAACTTTATTTTTGACAAAGCTAGAGAGCTTATTAGCTGCCTAGCTAACAAAAGACAGACAGAGTTGTGTGAAAAATTGTTTTAACTATCATTTTTAGCTAAAGTCCACTAGCTAAACTTGGGCTTTCTTTTTGAGGACGCTGCAATAGCTTCTTAGCTAGCTAGCTAACAACAGAGAGATGTGTATGTGTGGAAAAAATGTTTAATTTTGGCTAATGTCTGCAAACTAAACTGTCTGTATTTTGGAGGAAAATAAATAGCTTGTTAGCTCGCTAACAACAAATAAATGGAGTCATGTGAAAAATAGTTTTATCTATAATTTTATCCCAACATTGTCTTTCTTTTCAGGGAGCTAGATAATGCTGGTGTTTTTTGCTGCTATTCCGACTTTTTCGTTTTTATCAGCACTTTGCCTGTCCTTGCTTTTAAATGGAAACATGTTTAAGTAGGAGCTATTTCTATTGTTGCAGCAGCACAATTCATAAATGAATATTTCTGAATGAAGTACAATAATCTCTCACCACATTACGTTTCAAGTATTGCAGCTTCACCATATCGCAGATTTATTTTGGTTATATTTTTAAAGCATATTTTAGTTTTTTGGTCCTAAATAAAGCAGTTTC
Source organism: Entelurus aequoreus (assembly GCF_033978785.1). Lineage (NCBI taxonomy): Eukaryota > Metazoa > Chordata > Actinopteri > Syngnathiformes > Syngnathidae > Entelurus > Entelurus aequoreus. Next base: position 41,583,909 of record NC_084733.1, on the reverse strand, counting down.
AAGCATAAATTGGCGAAACAAAGGACATGTATCAATTGGAGGAGACCAAACCAATCAGAGCGCTCGCTGTTCAGTATCATGTATCATCATTATTTCAAGAGGGCTCAAACAGTTTACAGTCTAGCTATGAATATACTTGATTTATATTAATTATTGCGGGAATTAATTTATGGTGGTCACGTCCAGAATTAATTAACAGTGATAAACTAGGAACAACTGGTATCTTTGTTGTCTATATTGTTAGTTAGCAATGCATAAAGATATCTCAAGCTAGATGTAAAATTGCTACATTAGAGACCGCAAAATGTTGCATAATCCAATAAGTCAACTAAATTGTTTAGATTATCGATGATTAATCAGCTACTAAAATAGTCGTTAGTTGCAGCCCTGATGGACAACAATGTGCTGTTTGGGTGTCAGTAGAGAGTACCTGTCGCTTCATTATAGTAAACGTTGATCCTGTCCAGCTGCAGGTCACTGTCTCCATGGTAGGTCCCCGTGGGATCGATGCCATGCTCGTCACTAATCACTTCCCAGAACTGCGAGATTGAAAAGAAAGCAATCAAAAGAGTACAGTACTATTTGTACAATGTAAGTACAGGATATAAAAGTATGTAAGAACAGGTCAGTTTGCTCTTTGGAATTCGTAGGATTTTCTTCCATTTCTAACCTACAAAACCCAAAACCAGTCAAGTTGGCACGCTGTGTAAATCGTAAATAAAAACAGAATACAATGATTAGCAAATCCTTTTCAGCCTCTATTCAATTGAATACACTGCAAAGACAAGATACTTAATGTTCGAACTGGAAAACATTATTTTTTGCAAATATTAGCTCATTTGGAATTTGCAGCCTGCAACATGTTTCAAAAAAGCAGGCGCAAGTGGCAAAAAGTTAAGGAATGCTCAACAAACACTAATTTGGAACATCCCACAGGTGAACAGGCTAATTAGAAACAGGTGTGTGCCATGATTGGGTATAAAAGCAGCTTCCATGAAATGCTCAGTCATTCACAAACAAGGATGGGCCGTGGGTCACCACTTTGTGAACAAATGCGTGAGCAGGTTGTCGAACAGTTTAAGAACATTTCTTAATGAGCTATTGCAAGGAATTTAGGGATTTCACCATCTAAAGTCTGTGATATCATCGAAAGGTTCAGAGAATCTGGAGAAATCACTGCACAAAAGCGATGATGTTGATCCCTCAGGCGGTACTGCATCAAAAAGCGACATCAGTGTGTAAAGGATATCATCACATGGGCTCAGGAACACTTCAGAAAACCACTGTCACTAAATACAGTTTGTCGCTACATCTGTAAGTGCAAGTCAAAACTCTACTATGCAAAGCGAAAGCCATTTATCAACAACACCCAGAAACTTCGCTGAGCCGGAGCTCATCTAAGAAGGACTGATGCAAAAAGGAAAAGTGTTCTGTGGTCTGACAAGTCCACATTTCAAATTGTTTTTGGAAACTGTGGACGTTGTGTCCTCCGGAACAAAGAGGAAAAGAACCATCTGGATTGTGTTCAAAAGCCAGAATCTGTGATGGAATGGGGGTGTATTAGTGCCCAAAGCATGGGTAAGTTACACATCTGTGAAGGCACCATTGATGCTGAAATGTACATACAGGCTTTGGAGCAACATATGTTGCCATTCAAGCAACGTTATCATGGACGCCCCTGCTTATTTCAGCAAGACAATGCCAAGCCATGTGTTACAACAACTTGGCTTCATATTAAAAGAGTGCAGGTACTAGACTGGCCTGCCTGTAGTCCAGACCTGTCTCCCATTGAAAATGTGTGGCACATTATAAAGTTAAAAAATGCGACAACGGAGACCCCTGTTGAACAACTTAAGCTGTACATCAAGCAAGAATGGGAAAGAATTCCACCTGAAAAGCTTCAAAAATTGGTCTCCTCAGTTCCCAAATGTTTACTGAGTGTTGTTAAAAGGAAAGGCCATGTAACCCAGTGGTAAAAAATGCCCCTGCCAACTTGTTTGCAATGTGTTGCTGCCATTAAATTCTAATGATTATTTGCCCCCCCAAAAAAGAGTTTCTCAATTTGAACATTGAGTATCTTGTCTTTGCAGTCTATTCAATTGAATATAAGTTGAAAAACATTTGCAAATCATTGTATTCTGTTTTTATTTACGAATTACACAACGTGCCAACTTCACTGGTTTTGAGTTTTGTAAATCTTCTGCAAGTATTAAATAAGTAAAAATGCCAAAATATCCGTTCTCGTTCACCCAAAAGGTAGTTGATGGGGTTGAGGTCGGTGATCTCAAGTTCATACACCACTCACCCAACTGTGTTTGACAGACAAAAAAACGCCAAAAAAAGTATTCCCCTCAATGGAATTATTGTCCACAATCTGGGTCGACCCTCCATATACGCAGATCACGCGTGTATGTGCATGAGGCCGCGATCCTATTGCATGTCAGATGTTAATGAATGACAGTGCGTTTCATTTAAAATTTTACCACACGTCTAACTAGTCACTGCTAGGAATATAATAAAAACATGTCTCCTTGTAGTAGAACTGTCTCCTGTGGCGCACAGCATTAGTGCATGTCTTTCCAGCCTGAAATAGGCTAGGATGGTTTATACATTTCAGGTTTTTTTTATGTTATTTTGCACACAAAAGCATTTCCCCTTAATTTAATGTGCTACAAAATAATGCATCAAATTGAATTAAAGTTGGATTAAAAGAAGATAAACGTTGTTTTACATAAATACAAAAGTGAAAATTTTTTTGTAACCGGGTGGATGCTTCAAATATATAAATGTATAATATACAATTGAAAAAGTTACTAGTAAATTCTGCTTAGGATTTCAATTTAGCCTGGAGCAGTCCATGTCCCCTGGCACGCTGTGTTAGTGCTGCAGGGCACTGGGTTCAAATCTTATTTTGCCCTAAATAAAATCATTATTGAAACATTTAGTTTTAGTACAAAACATGCATGAAATTAATTTAAAGTTGATTAAAAAAGTATAACAATATTTTCACACAAAATTAAAGTCTGCTTTGGGCCTCAATGTTGCCAGGGACGACCCTGTGCACCTTTTTTGATTGATTGAAACTTTTATTAGTAGATTGCACCAGGGGCGTCACTAGCTTTTAAGGACAGGGGGGGCTTAGCCCCCAGGAGATGCACAGGATGTGAGCGAACGTAGCGCACGAGCACAAAACTTCACAAACGGCTTACAAAGATTTAGAAATTAATCATTGTTATTATTATTATTTCAGTGGGTTTATTTTCAATGTGTGTTCAGTACAACAACAAACATGGGTTTGCACAGTGACATTTTGTTTACAGCATCAACAAGAAACAATTACTTGCATGATCCTTCAAGACACACTGAAACACAATGAAAGTCATGGCATTAGCCTCTATGTTATTCATTCACAAATTAGAGGCTAATGCCACGACTTTAGCTCACAATACAATAATTGTTTGTTCCCAAATATTTTGAAGTTGCACAGATTACATTTTGGGCACATATGTGACTAAAATGGTTGTAAATTCAAGCCCTGGAAATATTACTTAATTACTTGAATTAAAGTAATATCTGGATCGGGATAATTTGGCTTGTATATATATATATATATATATATATATATATATATATATATATATATATATATATATATATATATATATATATATATATATATATATTATGGCAAGCCGTTAAGGAAATTAAATATATATGGAAGTCTGAATAGAAATGAGAAACTTTTATATATACTGTAAATAAGAAAGACTTAGAGTCCGACTGTCTGCTGATCTGAAAAAGAGCCAAAGCTGTCAAAGAGCTGAGGGACCATCTTCAAAGTGCAATGCTGAAACAAATAATGCAAACAATAAAATGTAACTTCCAGGGCTTGAGATCAACGTAGTCCTGTTGTCACGGGGACGGTAAAAAAAATGCACGGGACGAAATTAAATGCTCCCCGGGACGATGGCTTTTAACCATTTTCTTTCTTTTTCTTTTTATGTATTTATTCATTTTACATTTTATATTAAATGTCTTGGTTTTTCCACCCTCTGAAAATCCTATGAAATGTTTAACAAGCCATCCTATAATAATACAACAGCTATTAATGTAACAATACAATAAAACAAATATATTTAATGATGTTCTTTTCATTATTTTAACTGTATATCGATTCTACAAGAAACACAAAACTTAAAAACTAAATTATTTACAATTGCAGACACAAGGTTCTTGTTCTGCAGTGCTGTGTGCTAATGTGCTTCGTACACCTGCAGGACCGCAAGGAAGGTCGCAGAGAAAATGCGGATTGGATTTTGAGTGATGTGGGCATTTTCTCTATGAACAAGTGGAATGGATTGGATACCGACGCACTAAAGGGGCTCTCTATCTTACGCTATGAAGTGAGGGGAAACTGAGTAAATAATGACAGGTTATATGATTATTTATTTAAACTCATATTCGGGCCACTTTATAAGAAATATGTCGGCATGTATTTGTTTTTTTTTAACACCAAATTATTTAGGGGGGCTTAAGAACATTTTAGGGGGGCTTGAGCCCCCCTAAAATAGGCCTAACAACGCCAATGGATTGCACAGTGAAGTACATATTCCGTACAATTGACCACTAAATGGTAACACCCGAATAAGTGTTTCAACTTGTTAGTCGGGGTCCACTTAAATTGATTCATGATACAGATATATACTATTTTCATAATACAGTCATCACACAAGATAATCATCAGAGTATATACAATGAATTATTTACATTATTTACATACATTACTAAATACAACACAGGGGTGATTTTAAGGTGTCTCAGTACTTTTGTTTTGAGTCTTTCTTCATGCCCTCAATGAGAATAATGTATAAAATGAATGTATAAATAGTCATATTTGCAAATAAATTGTTAACTGACTTACTTTGGCACCAATCTGGTTTCCACACTGGCCAGCCTGAATATGAACAATTTCTCTCATTGTGCACGCAAAGGATGGAACAATAAAATAAGTTTGGGAACGTTGGAGATCTTCTTGCTTCCTCTTCTTGAGATGTTTGTACAGTGCCTGCGCTGTAGCGCCGCAGCCCAAGGAGAGCGTGGCCCTGTGGCCCCACCACCACACAGAGCACCTCCCTCTGTCACAGAGATGCACGCTGGCCACAAGTAGACGGGAACGTAGGAGCGCGCACACTGGTGACGCGTGCACGTCGACTTTTCTGCCTGGCGTCTGACAGAGGGCGCTGTCTCTACATTACAGCTGTATAATGGCAATGTTTGTCTATGTATACCAACTTGAATCATTTATAACATGCCTTTAATCGTAAGCGGTATATTTACAAACGGCATTTTATTTTGGTAGTGTCACGTGAGCTTTTACGTCTAAAGGGCCCATACAGGAAGTGTTTACTCAAACCGCAGCTTGAGGGCGTGTTTTCCTCCGTAAAATGTGCTTTGAAATAATGAAACCCATGGTATTTTATTGTATCATAACATTAATAACACATAAAGTATGAAGAAATAATGACATTGCTTTGAAAGTGTGATACATATGTAAGCTTACTCAATGGAGTGTTTCATAATGAGCTACTTTGTCTACTTATTAAATCATACGTTTTAGTTGAACAGAATTCAGTGCAAATACTTATGCATTCAAGTATCATGTGTACAATTGTAGGTGTACAGGACAAAACAACTATTTCAATCATACTGAGACTGGCTTTTTTGTAACTTTTTTGGCGCATGGTGCCTCTATTTCCCACGATGCATTGCGTGTTCGTCAAGGCGTCTGGCGAGCTCCATAGACATCTTATAAGTAGACGCAGCATTGGCTGCTGTGACGCGAGAAATTCGGCCGCCATCTTGAAGTGGTGATGAGGAGCCGGCGAGCAGCCTAAACTGACAGTTGACAGGTAGAAAACAAAGACGCCGGGCTGGTGTTCAGCGTTTTCCTGCTCAAATGAGCGGACTGTTGAAAATAGTAATCGGGAGATTAATTTTCACAAGTAAGATTTAATTAACATACTTTTGGTTGTATTTTGTGAAAATACTATTACCACAGAGTTGAGAAAGAGCAAAGATCTTCAATAGTACTGAAATCGTAGCCGCTAGCAAACAAGAGTATGACCATAATAGAATTGCTTGTCAATGAAATTAATTAAATTTAAAAAATGTCATACTTGAATACAGAATTTGGTTTTATTCTGAATCCAGTGAAACAGATTGGTTGTTTTAGATGATATAAAGACTTTCAGGTGTTTATATATGTTTATGTATTTGGCAGACGCTTTTATCCAAAGAGACATACATAAAAAATACATATAAAACAATCACTGTAAACATGATCATTTAAGGGAAGAATGTAATACAAAATATCAATACAAAGTGTCAAGACAGAATAAACTAAACCTATACAGTCTACAGGTCCCTAAGATATATAAATATCTAATGTATTCATACATTGTTTATGTAGGATATATGCATGTATATATAACCTAATCATATTGTTTCTTGAATTTAAAAATAGCTGACCGTTTTTTCCCCCCCTCTCTGGGATTACATTCCCAGTTTTGATCTCGGACGTCTGGTCACTTACAGCAGTGGTTCTCAAATGGGGGTACGTACGCGTACCCCTGGGGGTACTTGAAGGTATGCCAAGGGGTACGTGAGATTTTTTTTAACTATTCTAAAAATAGCAACAATTTAAAAATCCTTTATAAACATATTTATTGAATAATACTTCAACAAAATAAATGTTTAGAATTAAGTTCATGAATCCAGATGGATCTCTATTACAATCCCCAAAGAGGGCACTTTAAGTTGATGATTACTTCTATGTGTAGGAAATCTTTATTTATAATTGAATCACTTGTTTATTTTTCAACAAGTTTTTAGTTATTTTTATGTCTTTTTTCCAAATAGTTCAAGAAAGACCACTACAAATGAGCAATATTTTGCACTGTTACACAATTTAATAAATCAAAAACTGATGACATAGTGCTGTATTTTACTTTTTTTTCTCTGTTTTTCAACCAAAAATGCTTTGCTTTGATTAGGGGGTACTTGAATTAAAAAAATGTTCACAGGGGGTACATCACTGAAAAAAGGTTGAGAACCACTGACTTACAGCATATAAGAATATTATATTACTGTTAAGCAAACTATGAATAATAAAACACGCCAAAACATGTGTCCTTTATCATAGCTACACGTATGACAAAAAAAACGCGTGAAAATCAGTGGTATTCAGTGAGGTAAGATGAATTAAATGCGCTGACAGTTCATTGCTCCTGCCAAATGAATTGCACTGAGTGGAGCGGATCACCACTCCAAGATGGCGGCCCCGCGTCTCGTCAGCGCCAGTAGGCAGTAGCGGTCGATGCTGCGTCTACTTATAAGATGTCTATGGTCTGGCGAGCTCTATATGACCGTCTTTCTTTTCCCCCCGAGGCTTGCCGTAGCTAGAGAGCGCGTGCACGTCTCTTTAGCTCACATGCATATGCAAATTGATATATAAAGTACAGCTCGTCGTAAAAATGTTGATGTTCTATGTCAGGAAATCGAATATCTTCCGCCAAAAAAGTGCAGTCAGTGTCACGTGAACGCGCAGAGGGGCGGCGCTTCCGTTCAGGTACGGAAGTAGGAGGAGTCTGGCGTGTCCACAGGTGAGCGACAGTCGAAAAGAACACACATTATGACAACTGTTGTCTAAATGCTGTTATAAATAATAGCGGAGCGACTTGTAGTGTAAAATGATATAAAAGAAGAGGACGTCAATCATGGCGACTTTGGGTATGTTTTATTTTGAACAACTACTTTTTTTATTTTTAGGTGTGGTCTTCAGATTACATGGCGGAAGTCCAGTAGACGTCTGACTTGTTTATACCTGTTTTATTCATCATATTATTCGACATGTGATACCTTAAAATATATTGAACTTGTTCAGTTCTATGCTGTGAAATGATTTGGCAAGCTGGACAAATGCACAATATGTACCATACATTGAAATTGGTATGAATTTGAATGCTCATGTACTAGAATTAGAAACGAGACAACTATTAGAATTGTATTCATACACCAGTGGCACTTAAGTAGTACTTTATGATTTCAAACTACACTAAACACAATAGGAAAAAAATAGTATTTGGTCACCTGCTGATTGATGTTTACATCCTTACAAAAATATAACAAGTTCAGAATTTAAAAGGTGTGTTTATTGTAACAGAGAGACAATGTAAAAAAAAAAATTTAAATCCAGAAATGTGTATTTGCTTTTAACAACAGGTTGATATGTGGCATATTTTTCAAAATAAAATTTAAATACTTTTAAGGCCTCTGTATTTCATTATTTTAATTTAGAGCAAGGGAATTATTATTTAGTATTTAATAACCAAACACTGGTTTATTTGCTGGTGGAGGTAACTAGATTGTCATGATGTTATGAAGTGACTATTTTAGCTCAATAATTTGTCTCACTGTGTTTTGTGGCTATGCAAAACATTTTAGTTAGCCTTACCGCAAAGAAAGGTGCACAGACATGTCCTATATTTTATTTCAATTTTTTTATGTACATTTAATTTTTATTTTCAATATTGTTTCTGTGCTGTTAACATGGTTTAACCCAGAAGATATCCAGAGCCTTGCGTCGTTTGTATTTTAGAAGCCATATTAAGCCGTTTCCCAGACAGCAGCAGTTGTTCGATCTGCTACAACTAATAAAATACCCGAATACGATGGAAACCTTTCACTGGCTCGGTCCCATAAAATGTAATACCTTTAAAATATTTAAATATTCCAGACATTCCGAACTATGTAAAACATTTTTAGGCCTTGAAAATCAAAAGTTGTATTTAAGATGTTTTAATGTATTTATAATAATCCAAAAAGAGGGCACCTTGATCTGCAATTATTATTATTATTATTTTTTTTAAATTGAAGTTATTGCATCTGTATTTTGATTTCTAAATGTTTCAAACATAGCCACTGCACAAGAGCCCTCTGTAGAGTAATTAATCAGAAGTGGTGCTACAGTGCTTTTCTCTGGTTAAAGGGTACCAAATAAATACATGTAATATATTACACTGATACCAAACTGATGGTGTAGTCTCTGTAATCATCTTGTGCATTAGATTATACAGGTGTACCTAATGTTTTAGCCTGCAGTATTTTTTACTTTATAAGTGTGAATGGCAACAAACATGACACTAATAATATTATGACCCCAAACACTCTTAGTGTGTCTGCACAGCTGAACAAGCAGCAAACAAAAAATACAACCTGACCCCTCAGTGAAAACCACACCCAAACCTGTTGTTCACTTTGTAGAGAGAGAGAGAGAGAGAGAGTGAGATGAGAGAGAGAGAGAGTGAGACGAGAGACAGACAGACAGACAGACAGACAGAGAGAGAGAGAATTGGGGTTACATGTCATCTCTGATTGATTGATACTTTTACCGGTATTTGTAGGTTGCACAGTGAAGTACATATTCCGTACAATTGACCACTAAATGGTAACACCCGAAAAAGTTTTTCAACTTGTTTAAGTCGGGGTCCACTTAAATTGATTCATGATACAGATATATACTATCTTCATAATACAGTCATCACACAAGATAATCACATTGAATTATTTACATTATTTACAATCCGGGGTGTGGAGGGGGGGGGGATTAGGTTTGGTTGTTATCATCAGTCATCAACAATTGAGAACAGAGAAATGGATATTGGAACAGTGTAGGTCTGACTTGGTAGGATATGGACAGCAAGTAGTGGACAGAGAGAGAGAGAGAGAGAGAGAGAGAGAGAGAGAGAGAGAGAGAGAGAGAGAGAGAGAGAGATGAAAAAACAACCAAGAAACAAAATATAATATTGTGCATACGTATGTCTTGCCTGGTTCTATGGTGTTGCATTTGAATGGATCGCCCACTTCCTGGCAGAACTGTAACTGTTGAAACCACAAACCTTCTCTGACATTTTCCCAGGGTGCTGCTCGCTGTTAGCGCTTGATTTCCAAATGTCGAAAAGCTGTTATGTGAACTGTGCGCAGCTGTTGTTAAAACTGAAATATGGACAACTGTGTACAGGATTTTTTGTGGTTGTTTTGGCCTAAAATACTCATTCGCAGCAGCGTTCCTTAAAAAAAAAAGTTTGAGAACCACTGATCTAGACAATTAGTTATTAAACTTTTTTTTTACACCAATACTAACTCAGAAAACACTTGGCTCTCCGATTGCCACCAAGTATTCACTAAAATCAAGGCAGAGGTTTTATTTAACAGGTATATTTAATTTTTTTGGCCACTGTAACATTACACACAGTTAGAATATAGGAAAATAAAACACTGTACTTTAATAAAGTAATTTTTTTGCATACCACTAGATCAGGGGTCGGCAAACCAACATGTTGAAAGAGCCATATTGGACCAAAAATAAGAAAAATATCTGTCTGGAGCCACAAAAAATGAAAAGCCTTATATAAGTGTTATAATGAAGGCTACACATGATGTAAGTGTCTATATTAGCCTACTATCAAAATAATTTAAAAGTCTTATATAAGTGTTATAATGAAGGCAACAAATTATGTAAGTGTCTATATTAGCCTAGTATCAAAGGCTTACGCAAATCTGAATGTTGTATTTTAATATTTACTCTACACATTTTTGCAACATTGGAAATCATTAGTAAAATGAAGGCTTCTCCCAGGATGAGATAACTTCTGGAAATGACTGGCTCAGAATGGTCAAAGGTATAAATGTGTGTGTCCAAGTTTAAGGAAACGACAGGCTGTCTTCTTCTAATGGATTTATTACAATATTTGCAAGCTGGGTAATGTTTGCTGTGGTCTGGAACAACATGGCACACAAACAACTATGAGAAATGCAGCCAATGTTACATACAGATAACGTGTCATAAAAAATGTAAATATAAATTAAATACCCAGAGGACATAAGTAAAGGAAATTAAATGAGCTCAAATATACCTACAAACGAGGCATAGTGATGCAATATGTACATACAGCTAGCCTAAATAGCATGTTAGCATCGATTAGCTTGCAGTCATGGATTGACCAAATATGCCTGATAAGCACTCCAGCATATCAATAAAATCAACAAAGTTCACCTTTGTGCATTCACGCACAGCATAAAACATTTGGTGGACAAAATGAGACCAAGAAAGAGTGGCATAAAACACGTCTTTCTGTGGCAGCATCGGAGAAAGTTGTACATGTAAACAAACTACAATCAGTTCAAGGATCGCTGAAATTAGTAGGACAAAACGATGCTTGCCAAATACTCTCATCAGGGAAGCATGTTTAATATAAACAGTGGGATTTCTAACAATTAAGAAGGTTTGTGTCATGTTGTCCTACAGAAAATATATTGAAACAATTATTTATTTTTTTCTCCTCATTTTTTTCCATTTTCACACGTCTCTAAAAGAGGTCCAGGGATAGGGGTGTGGGAAAAAAATCGATTCGAATTTGAATCGCGATTCTCACGTTGTGCGATTCAGAATCGATTCTCATTTTTAAAAATTCGATTTGTTTTTTTCAAAAAATTTATTTATTTATTTTTTTTTTAATTAATCAATCCAACAAAACAATACACAGCAATACCATTACAATGCAATCCAATTCCAAAACCAAAACCGACCCAGCAACACTCAGAACTGCAATAAACAGAGCAATTGAGAGGAGACACAAACACGACACAGAACAAACCAAAAGTAGTGAAACAAAAATGAATATTATCAACAACAGTATCAATATTAGTTACAATTTCAACATAGCAGTGATTAAAAATCCCTCATTGACATTATCATTAGACATTTATAAAAATAAAATAAAAAAGAACAATAGTGTCACAGTGGCTTACACTTGCATCGCATCTCATAAGCTTGACAACACACTGTCCAATATTTTTACAAAGATAAAATAAGTCATATTTTTGGTTCATTTAATAGTTAAAACAAATTTACATTATTGCAATCAGTTGATAAAACATTGTCCTTTACAATTATAAAAGCTTTTTACAAAAATCTACTACTCTGCTTGCATGTCAGCAGACTGGGGTAGATCCTGCTGAAATCCTATGTATTGAATGAATACAGAATCGTTTTGAATCGGGAAAATATCGTTTTTGAATCGAGAATCGCGTTGAATCGAATTTTTTTTCAATTTTGAATCGAATCGTGACCCCAATAATCAATATTGAATCGAATCGTGGGACACCCAAAGATTCGCAGCCCTATCCAGGGAGCGACTAGGGCGGGGCGAAAGAGCCGCGTGTTGCTAACCCCCCCACTAAATGGACACAGTTTGAGAATGATAGCCATCAGAGCAGACGTGAGGGCATGAAACAAGCCGGAATAACAGCAGAAGGGGAGAAAACTGGCTGACAGCACAAACTAAAATGCCCACATAAGTACATCCATTAATCTATGATGTCACAAATGGTTCACTGTTAAAAAAAACCCTGTAAAACACAGCATTTAGAGGCCCAAATGCACGAATCTTATAATTTTACACTTTGGCATTGTTTAACACGATTATCCAATATTGTAATAACGTAAGTCAGCGCAGAGGAACATCATCGTAACTGAATAAAACATCCACATCTTAGCTTTGAGGTTTCGGTGACAAAGCAATTATTAGTGTAATATATAATAAATTCACTACATTTTCGGAAGATGCAGAAGAAGCACTATAGACACCCCTGCTTTGTTGTGTTATCACTGTACAATGAAAGATGTATTTCTGTTGTGCAGGAGTATGCTGCGCCAACCTCAAAGACAGCAAATCCCTGATGAAGATGGGCTTGAGTCTGGTGCTGGTGGGCCACATACATTTCCTGCTCGGAGCTCTGGTGCACGGTGTTGTGCTCAGGCACATCAACGTGCACAGCGAGGCCCGCATTATGGTGTACGCCATCGCTAATGTCATTGCCATTGTGGCGGGCCTCATGGTGAGATACTGATGGAGTGGAGAAGTTACACTATGTAGTGCAGACACATCTGTCTTTGTTTTTATAGGACCCAGATATGAACTCCCTAACTTAGGAGCGCGCCCAATGCATTTAAAAAAAAAAGTGCCCCTGTCTGTCATGACAAGGCACACAAAAAAGCCTCAAGAACCCATGTTTGCAAATAAACAGGAAGTTGGTTTAAACTACGGCTGCACGATTAATCGATTACAAATCGTTATCTGATCAATTAACTACGACTAAGGATGTAACGATAATGGGTATTAATTTCAACCGGGGTAAAACTCTTGACGGTTAGTATTACCGTTTTAAATTAAAATGTTTGAAAAACCTTGACTGATAGCCGCAGTGCGATAAACTCACGGATGGACTGGTGCTAGCTTAAATGCTAACATGAATACAGGAGACATTAACGTCTTTCCCCATTAGAAAAGACATACGCCAATCTAAACTTACTATAGATGAACACATTGCTGTCTGAGCAACTAAGCTATTCAATTGTGCTCATTGGACAGACAAGCTGTGCTTTCTTTTTGTGCCTCTCAGCGTGATCCTTCTGTACTCAGAGGAAGAGACAAGAGGTGTTTCTACGGCATGTTCAAAGACTGCTGAACAGAGTAGGAAGCCACAAAGGCAGCCAGAACACTTATCAGTGAAGCATAGGAAACACAAAACATGCAAACTAGTGGGCTTTTTAACAGTCAGTCTATTTTACTTATTTATAAAATATATATAAATTCCTTTTTGTAAAAGCACACCGCATAAAAATCACAATAATCGTGATATGAAATTTTCATATCGTTACATCCCCAATTATGACGATGTTAAAAAAAAAAGAAAATCATTAAATCGATGTTCCTGGATCGTGTCTTGCTCCTCTAAGCCAGGCACGCTCCCCACACACACATTCAGTCATTTATGTGTGTCCACAAATAAACTTACAACACATATCACACACCTGCGTTGCCAGAGAAGACACAGCAGAAGGGGTATTTTACCATTTAACCTCTTATTTTGCGAGAAAATCAATGCATTCAAAGTAAAACAGAAGCGTGTCTTGCGTTGTGCATTTATTTGGTAATCAATTAGAAGCAGTCACGGAAGGCAAAGTATTTGTCGCATGAGCGCAGATCTGCCTCCACAAGCCCAGAGAGCATGCATACAACCACGTGCAGAATGTTTATTGCTTGTTTAAATAATGCAGAAACAGCAACTTTCAGCAACACACGCTTGTTTTCAACTCTGTAAGATACGTGTACATCTTCTTTGCTTGCATCTCCACTTGTACTTTTGTCTATAATTCCGGTTCCGCCCTACCCCAATGACTTCTGGGTAATGTAGATACTCTAGAAGTACCAACACAACCCAACCTTTATCACTTCCATAAGTGCTAAGAATTTCAAGACACGGCTTGGAGACACTTTTTTATCATTTGGCAACGCTTCATGTTACAGGTGAATTATGTAAACCAGACGTTGTTGTTGTTGTTGGTGTTTTGTTATTGGACTTTTGTGCCCGTCACAGATTGTCCATAACGAACACCATGTTCAAACATAAGGGTGTCCATATGTGCACTTGGCACCAGGACACCCTAGGCCGCAGTTCCATGATCGACTTTGTAGTTGTGTCGTCGGATTTGCGGCCTCATGTTTTGGACACTCGGGTGAAGAGAGGGGCGGAGCTTTCTACCGATCACCACCTGGTGGTGAGTTGGCTGCAATGGTGGTGGAGGATGCCGGACCGACCTGGCAGGCCCAAACGCATTGTGAGGGTTTGCTGGGAACGTCTGGCAGAGTCTCCTGTCAGAGAGAGTTTCAATTCCCACCTCCGGAAGAACTTTGAACATGTCACAAGGGAGGTGCTGGACATTGAGTCCGAATGGACCATGTTCCGCGCCTCTATTGTTGAGGCGGCTGATTGGAGCTGTGGCCGCAAGGTAGTTGGTGCCTGTCGTGGCGGTAATCCTAGAACCCGTTGGTGGACACCGGCGGTGAGGGATGACGTCAAGCTGAAGAAGGAGTCCTATCGGGTTCTTTTGGCTCATAGGACTCCTGAGGCAGCGGACAGGTACCGACAGGCCAAGCGGTGTGCGGCTTCAGCGGTCGCGGAGGCAAAAACTCGGACATGGGAGGAGTTCGGGGAAGCCATGGAAAACGACTTCCGGACGGCTTCGATGCGATTCTGGACCACCATCCGCCGCCTCAGGAAGGGGAAGCAGTGCACTATCAACACCGTGTATGGTGAGGATGGTGTTCTGCTGACCTCGACTGCGGATGTTGTGGATCGGTGGAGGGAATACTTCGAAGACCTCCTCAATCCCACCAACACGTCTTCCTATGAGGAAGCAGTGCCTGTGGAATCTGTGGTGGGCTCTCCTATTTCTGGGGCTGAGGTTGCTGAGGTAGTTAAAAAGCTCCTCGGTGGCAAGGCCCCGGGGGTGGATGAGATCCGCCCGGAGTTCCTTAATTAAGGCTCTGGATGCTGTGGGGCTGTCTTGGTTGACAAGACTCTGCAGCATCGCGTGGACATCGGGGGCGGTACCTCTAGGGATGATGTTTGATAATAAATTATCGAGTTCGAGCCTATTATCGAATCCTCTTATCGAACCGATTCCTTATCGATTCTCTTATCGAGTCCAGATAGGGTGTTGTATATGGAAAAAAACACACAATATTTGGTTTAACAAAAGCTCACTTTTATTATATAA
Source organism: Entelurus aequoreus (assembly GCF_033978785.1). Classification (NCBI taxonomy): domain Eukaryota; kingdom Metazoa; phylum Chordata; class Actinopteri; order Syngnathiformes; family Syngnathidae; genus Entelurus; species Entelurus aequoreus. The sequence continues at coordinate 41,568,227 of NC_084733.1, read as the reverse complement.
GAAAACAATTTAATCTAATAAATAAATAAATATTGACTGTTACCCCCCTAAAAAAAATAAATAAAATAAATAAATATCGACTGTTGTTACCCAAAGTATATTAAGTGGGATTTTTCAGAAAAACAAATATATACAGTAACACAAAAACAACCTGTCTCTGTAATCACTATAGGTGTATAAATAATAATAAAAAAATAAAAATTAAATAAATAAATATTGACTGTTGTTACCCAACGTATATTAAGTGGGATTTTTCAGAAAAACAAATATATACAGTAACACAAAAACAACCTGTCTCTGTAATCACTATAGGTGTATAAAAAATAATAGTGTTAAATAAAATCAGTCCCTTGGGCACAAAACTGAAAATAATACAGCTCTCCAAAAAGTGCAATTCTGCTGCTATTTGACATAACTGTTTGTTATGATGCTTTGACATTTTTGCACTTTATTTCTTTATTGAAAGAAAATTCTATGAAGAGATAAGTTCTTTGCAAATGTGGTTACAATGCTAAAAAATGAAAAGTTAAAGCTAAAAAAAGAAATACACTTTATTGAGTTAACATTATTTCTGTATAGGGGGAAAGATGTTATAAGCTAGGGAATATAACAACTACACTACCCAGCATGCAACAGGAGTGACGAGCATGCGCGGTAGCCCCGAAAAGTGTTATTGCATATCGTCACCCGGCAGCTAAGAATGAGGTTATGTTAAGACATACTTGCTAACCTTGAGACCTCCAATATCGGGAGGTGGGGGGTAGAGGGTGGGGGGGTGGGGGACTTGGTCGGGGGTGGGTGGGAGGGGGGGTGGTCGGGGGCGTAGTTGGGGGTGTGGTTATTTACAGCTAGAATTCACCAACTCGAGTATTTCATATATATTTCATATATATATATGATATATATATGTATGAAATACGTGACTTTCAGTGAATTCTAGCTATATATATATATATATATATATATATATATATATATATATATATATATATATATATATATATATATATATATTTTATTTACATAGAAAAAAAAATTAAAAAATACTTGAATTTCAGTCTTCCGTTGGCTATCCATTAGATGGTAGTATTGTCCTGTTTAACTTCTCCGTTCATTGGGCAGGCAAAGCCTCTATTGTGGGAAAGCGGACGTGAGAACAGGCTGTCCCCACTCAGTCTCAGGTCCGCATTGAGCTGGAGGGGGCGTGGCCTCCAGCTCCGGCTGAATACCGGGAGTTTGTCGGGAGAAAATCTCTGCCGGGAGGTTGTCGGGAGAGGCGCTGAATACTGGGATTCTCCCGCTAAAAACGGGAGGGTCGGTAAGTATGTGTTACGAGCACGCTGTGGAAGTAAACGTCAAGAACTCAGCCAACACGCCTCGTCTGCATTATTTATAATTAGATAGACAACACATATACAGTGTGATTTTGTTTTGTTTACAAGGAAAGAAAAACAAAAGTTAAAAAAGGGAAATGTCATATACAGGTATGTATGTGCTGCGGTTGCTTTAAGAACGTTGCGAAAGCTGCCGTAAAGGAGGTGCGTTGCTAGCCTGGTTGCTATGTTTCCGGTTGGTCGTAAAAGTGTTCGTCATGTGTTTGTAGTCTGCTCAAATCTCCCAGTAAAGTTATTCATTGGATTATACCTTTTGTTTTGAACTTTATTACACCTTGGAGCGCTTTTTCCCGTCCATTTTTTTCCTGCTTTTGCTATCTGCGCCTAATGATTGAGCTACGTGACGCCATTTCTTGTGATGTCACACGGGGAATTTCTGGTCGGGACGGGATTCGTTCCGAGGGATTCGAATAAAGAACCAACTCTTTTTCTTTACTATAGTGGTCTCGATAACGGGTACCGGTTCTCAAAAAGGGATTCGAGTCCGAGGACTCGGTTCTTTTCTTATCGAACAACCGGGAAAACCGGTTTCGAGTATCATCCCTAGGTACCTCTGGATTGGCAGACCGGGGTGGTGGTTCCTCTCTTTAAGAAGGGGAACCGGAGGGTGTGTTCTAACTATCGTGGGATCATACTTCTCAGCCTTCCCGGTAAGGTCTATTCGGGTGTGCTGGAGAGGAGGCTATGCCGGATAGTCGAACCTCGTATTCAGGAGGAACAGTGTGGTTTTCGTCCTGGTCGTGGGACTGTGGACCAGCTCTATACTCTCGGCAGGGTCCTTGAGGGTGCATGGGAGTTTGCCCAACCAGTCTACATGTGTTTTGTGAACTTGGAGAAGGCATTCGACCGTGTCCCTCGGGAAGTCCTGTGGGGAGTGCTCAGAGAGTATGGGGTATTGGACTGTCTGATTGTGGCGGTCCGCTCCCTGTATGATCAGTGCCAGAGTTTGGTCCGCATTGCCGGCAGTAAGTCGGACACGTTTCCAGTGAGGGTTGGACTCCGCCAAGGCTGCCCTTTGTCACCGATTCTGTTCATAACTTTTATGGACAGAATTTCTAGGCGCAGTCAAGGCGTTGAGGGGATCTGGTTTGGTGGCTGCAGGATTAGGTCTCTGCTTTTTGCAGATGATGTGGTCCTGATGGCTTCATCTGGCCAGGATCTTCAGCTCTCGCTGGATCGGTTCGCAGCTGAGTGTGAAGCGACTGGGATGAGAATCAGCACCTCCAAGTCCGAGTCCATGGTTCTCGCCCGGAAAAGGGTGAAGTGCCATCTCCGGGTTGCGGAGGAGACCCTGCCCCAAGTGGAGGAGTTCAAGTACCTTGGAGTCTTGTTCACGAGTGAGGGAAGAGTGGATCGTGAGATCGACAGGCGGATCGGTGCGGCGTCTTCAGTAATGCGGACGCTGTATCGATCCGTTGTGGTGAAGAAGGAGCTTAGCCGGAAGGCAAAGCTCTCAATTTAACGGTCGATCAACGTTCCCATCCTCACCTATGGTCATGAGCTTTGGGTTATGACCGAAAGGACAAGATCACGGGTACAAGCGGCCGAAATGAGTTTCCTCCGCCAGGTGGCGGGGCTCTCCTTTAGAGATAGGGTGAGAAGCTCTGCCATCCGGGGGGAGCTCAAAGTAAAGCCGCTGCTCCTCCACATCGAGAGGAGCCAGTTGAGGTGGTTCGGGCATCTGGTCAGGATGCCACCCGAACGTCTCCCTAGGAAGGTGTTTAGGGCACGTCCGACCGGTAGGAGGCCACGGGGAAGACCCAGGACACGTTGAGAAGACTATGTCTCCCGGCTGGCCTGGGAACGCCTTGGGATCCCCCGGGAAGAGCTGGACGAAGTGGCTGGGGAGAGGGAAGTCTGCGTTTCCCTGCTTAGGCTGCTGCCCCCGCGACCCCCGACCTCGGATAAGTGGAAGAAGATGGATGGATGGAGACGTTGTTCAAAGTGTGGGCCAGAGGCCATTTGTGGAACGCTGACTGTTAATGGACCTGTAGCACATTTAAGAAATTAAAAACAAAACAATGCAATGACAAAAAGCTAAACTGTTGCTAAAAAAGTAATGAATAAAGACACAAATATTTATCTTTAAATATATGTACAATGTTTCTTAGCCTTTTTATTACAAAAAAAATGATGTCAGCAACCCCCATCCGTCTGTTGTCTTAAGTGTTATGTTTTTACCAAAAAATCGTGCAGCCCCAGTCCAGACAGACCAGTTTAGGTCCAAGTCATGTGTTGTATTTTAAAGACCTTCTCCTTGGGACTTTGACCAAGTGAGCCCGAATCCAAGTTACACATACTAAACAGATGGACGATGATTAACTACAAATCATTTTCGCCTACCTTACTCCATTGGATGCGGCGGGTATGGCGAAAAACTTGTCTGACAAGCCGTCACAAAATATGCAAATGGTAATCAAAATAAAATTTTGTGAAGCGAGAGTTCCCTGAAGTTATACATAGATTACTTTATGAATTAATCACAGTGTCACTCAATGGCAACAACATATTTTAAAAAATCCATCTTTTTTATCTTTAATGTTTAATATTATTTTATTAGCAGTTTTTCCCGTTCTTAAGTTAATGATTGATATATATATATTTTTGTATATTCTTAAAAATTGTACATATATTTCTCATTGACTTTATAAGATTTGATATTGTAAAATGTATTTGAGTTTTTGGAAAAGTGCTTCTAAACATCCATCCATCCATCCATTTTCTACCGCTTGTCCCATTTGGGGTCGTGGGGGTGCTGGAGCCTATCTCAGCTGCATTCGGGTGGAAGGCGGGCTTCTAAACAAAATATCATTATTAAACCAAACAAAAAACATTTACTCAACATGCATAAACCCAAAGACAGCTTTTGTTTTAAATGACATTTGAATAGAATAATTAAATTTAGGACTAACTGCATTTTTGGAATTTTGCCTGTCATTCACAATCATTATGTAAGAACAGTACACGTTTTTCAATTTTTTTAATGCATTCTAAATATTAAATAAATGCGTTAAGAAGTCCGCTTACAATGCAACCTTTGGGAGTTGCTCTATTCTGCCTACAAAGCCCTTAAAAAAACATCCAACCACCTCCATTAAGGTTTTATATACATGATGTAAGTATAAATGTAATGTAGTAACAGACATATTTATAATAACATGACGTATTTTGCTTATTTTAAGCATTCGCGAAGCATTCATTTAAAAAAATGCGTCACAACTTTCATTTTTTTCTTCGACAACATCACTGATTATTGCTCACTGCAGACTTTATGAAAGCCAACAAACAGAATAGAACATCACTTACTCTCCAAGGTCTGCTGTTATTAGGATGCCGACTGATAGAATATTGGCATACTCCCATTTTAGGTGAATGTCTCATAATCCTAACAAGGAAAAGTGGGGTGGGACCAAACGTCTTTGAGTCTTTCTCACCATTCTGGGTCTAAGTTAGCTGTCAAAGTGTACCAACTTGTCGGATTACGTCCTCACCCTTATACAATCAAGGTGAGAGGCATGATTTATGATCTGGAATAAACTTTCACCAGCACTGAGGAGAGGAAGCAGCTTACCAGCAGGTGATGTCAGTGTTAGGACACAAGCTGGGGGTCACGACGCCGCTATAAATAGTTTGTCTGTGTTAGTGCTTATAATAACAATATCACTCATACTTGGTTAATACACAAAATGTAAATGGAGTATTATTAGTGGGTTTGGATGGTTATTTTATGGGTTTTATGGGCGGTATGGAGGACCTCCCATTGGCTCCTCTGTAAACCAAATTTTCTTTACAAGTTAGAATGCATAAAAAAACCCCACATCTGTCGTCATGTCTTCCATAAGGATTGTGAACAACAGGCAAAATAAAAAGTACATCTTGAAGCTATGGTAATTTATGAATATTTCTAATACTGCCAGTGACTCTTCTGCTCTACAGGGAATTATTGGAGGAATAATTGCCATTGTCCTTTCTAAAAACAAGAAGAGCAGGATTCTGGTGAGTGAAATTTATACATCACTTTTAGAAAATCTGTTATTTGCATACTCTTGTCACGCAATAGAAAGTGGATGTACTTTGCATGTGCAGAAGAACCTCCAAAGTCATGTTTTTGACATTTTCACCCATAGCAAATTATGTTAATTAGATTTAATTGTGGAAAAATACATACAGTTGAGTACCATGTCAAATATTTTCATGACAGTCTATCTTCTTCAATACTACCATAAAAAAATGTTTTAATATTCTTAACCCACAGGGGACAAAGGTGGACTTTTTTTGTCCTTTCCGTACATTTAAGGCCATATTTTTTGTTGTCTTACTCAAACTACATGATTTTCCCAAGAGGAATTTCATGTAAAAGTTTAAAGTGTCGATGTCCAGTTGTTTCGCAGGCAATTAGACAATACCCCACAGTCAAACAGGACATAAAAACATTGATTCATATTTTTTTCTTATTTTTCCTTAAATACCTCAATCAACTTCAGTCGTAAACAAAATATGACATATGTAATGTTTAACATGAGATACATTTTTACACCTTTCAGAAAATTAATTGTATATTCTGTTTGCCTTTGAATTACAATTGAATGTCACCAGAGGTTTAAAAATATGTTCATCCCTGACTAAATAATTGAAATATAGTATAATTACTCACCCTTTGAGTATGCATGACATGGAAGTGAAAAGAGGTAACTGTGGAAAGAGAGTCATGTCAGGTGTAAAACTATGTATAATACTATAAAAATGTACTGTACTTACCATTCATGTTCCTGGGAGGCGAGTCACACTATCACACCACAGCTAATTTTGCCATGTACATTCCATTTTGATGTTCATTGGTTCAACTATTCAGAATTATACACAGCAGCAGTGGCAGAGAGTGAGAAATCAAATTTTCTGCTCTATGGTTATCACACTTTTCCTCTCGCTGGTACCCGTTTTTTTGGTTGCATTGTGATTTGCAGAGGTTACTGTGTGACTTATGATGCATATTTTTTCCAGAGGGAAAAAAAAGTCCTTCCAATTCTGCTCTATATTGCTGACTCTTGTGTTGCAGAAGTGGGTCTTGTTGGTGTTCAGCTTCCTGGCAGGTCTTTTGGCCGTCGCCTCCACTTTGGGCCTGCTGGCTTCCGTAGTGACCGCTATTCTTCATAAAGGACAGAGCTTGATGACACACTGCACTCTGCTCAAGAATGATGTTGGGTCTTCCAGGGTCACCTACGAATGCCCTTTTGACCCTACCCGCATCTATGTGAGTACAGCATCTAGGTTATTTAATTTTATTTTTTGATAAAAAAACACGAGTTGCCTGATTAATCTGCTTATCTTTCTTTCCCTATCAGAGCACCACAATAATCCTTTGGGTGCCGCTCATCTTGACATCCGTGTTGGAAATGGTGTTCTCCTTCCGCTGCTTCGCTGCGTGTACGTCCTTCCTGTACCTGTGTCCATGCAGACGAAGGCGGCCTTTGGCAAAGAGGGTAATCTTCTATCTCACATCATAACACAGGTGCAATATTTACCTGTCGTAACCTCAAATTAAATATTCAGCAACTTTTAGCGTTGATGCAAGCTAAATATTTTCTTTTTTCTGCAATCCAATTCTGAAATATAACTTTAATCTCCTTGCTCCTATGCCTTAGGCTAAATTGGGGCCCCAAGCAGAGTTTCATTTGGAGGCCCTTCCACCGTTATTTTTTTCCACACTTTGTGCAACTATTTGTATACTTTTTAAAATTTTAATTATATGCATGTTTGCAACAAAAAAAAATTAAACATTTTTTTTTGTGGAAAATACATCTTATACCTTCACAACTTTTTTTGAGCTTGGTGTGGTTCACAGTACCATTGCACTTTGTGACCGTGTGCCATGGGAGCCAGTGTGTCTACATCTGGAATTTTGTCATTATATTCTAATCAGTTACAGAGCAGGAAGCAGTTAGGAATACGTTTGTGGTAATATTTAATTCAAAGCGCTCAATCATTCATAAATTTACACCTTAAAAAAGCTTTTACGCATAAAACGGGGTCCCCCATGCACATCGTGTGATCTGCATTTAGGGAGAAGGTGGTCCTGCTCATATGAATGACATGTCAAATGTTAATGTCAGTAATGTACAAAACCCAAAACCAGTGAAGTTGGCACGTAGTGTAAATCGTAAATAAAAAACAGAATACAATGATTTGCAAATCCTTTTCAACCTATATTCAATTGAATGCACTGCAAAGACAAGATACTTAACGTCAAAACTGGTAAGCTTGTCATCAAACACTTATTTGGAACATCCCACAGGTAAACAGGCTAATTGGGAACAGGTGGGTGCCATGATTGGGTATAAACGCAGCAGTTTCAATGAAATGCTCAGTCTTCACAAACAAGGATGGTGCGAGGGTCACCACTTTGCGAACAAATGCGTGAGCAAATTGTCGAACAGTTTAAGAACAACATTTCTCAACAAGCTATTTCAAGGAATTTAGGAATTTCGCCATCTACGGTCCGTAGTAATATCAAAAGGTTCAGATAATCTGGAGAAATCATTGCACTTAAGTGGCAAGGCCGAAAACCAACATTGAATGCCCGTGACCTTCGATCCCTCAGGCGGTACTGCATCAAAAAGCGACATCAGTGTGTAAAGGGTATCACCACATGGGCTCAGGAACACTTCAGAAAACCACTGTCAGTAACTACAGTTTGTCGCTACATCTGTAAGTGCAATTTAAAAAACTCTACTATGCAAAGCCAAAGCCATTTATCAACAACACCCAGAAGCGCCGCCGGCTTCGCTTGGCCCAAGCTCATCTAAGATGAACTGATGCAAAGTGGAAAAGTGTTCTGTGGTCTGACGAGTCCAGATTTCATATTGATTTTGGAAACTGTGGGCATCATGTCCTCCGGACCAAAGAGGAAAATAATTATCCGGACTGTTCTAGGCGCAAAGTTCAAAAGCCAGCATCTGTGATGGTATGGGAGTGTATTAGTGCCCAAGACATGGGTAACTTACACACCTGTGAAGGCACCATTACACAATTAATGCTGAAAGGTACATACAGGTTTTGGAGCAACATATGTTACCAGCCAAGCAATGTCTTTTTCATGGATGCACGCCCCTGCTTATTTCAGCAAGACAATGCCAAGCCACATTCTGCACGTGTTACAACAGCGTGGCTTCATAGTAAAAGAGTTCGGGTACTAGACTGGCCTGCCTGTAGTCCAGACCTGTCTCCCATTGAAAATGTGCTGGGCATTATGAATCGTAAAATACTACAACGGAGACCCCGGACTGTTGAACAACTTAAGCTGTACATCAAGCAAGAATGGAACATAATTACACCTGAAAAGCTTCAGCAACTGGTCTCCTCAGTTCCCAAATAGTGTAGAGTGTTGTTAAAAGTAAAGGCGATGTAACACAGTGGTAAAAATGCCCCTGTGCCAACTTTTTTGCAATGTGTTGCTGCCATTAAATTCTAAGTTAATGATTATTTTCAAAAAAAATTACGTTTCTCAGTTCGAACATTAAATATCTTGTCTTTGCAGTCTATTCAATTGAATATAAGTTGAAAAGGATTTGCAAATCATTGTGTTTCTATTTACAATGTACACAACATGCCAACTTCACTGGTTTTGTAAATGGAAAACCTTGAACTGACTGCTCACAGTGAATTCATTCATAAACCTGGATTTTAAAAAAATACATACCTGTACGTATATTTTGAGTTTAATCCACACCTGATTCAGGTGCATTTTTACAGAGCTGGTCATTGTGCATTTATAGAATTTGACCACATTTTAAACTAAGGGCCATTTACTCATTGATTCCAAAGTCACACAGGCAGGTTTTGGAGGAAGTGTGTTTAGGACCTTTATCATGTTTCAGGTCCGCATCCATAAGCATGCTGTAATTCCCCAATCGCCTCCATCTGAGCAGCCGACCGAGCTCGAGACTGCAGCAGCGGAACAAGATGAGCTGCTGGATAGCGGCGCAGCACCGGAGCAGAGCCACTGGCTGTGAGGACGTTAGGTTGGAAACTACTGGACTCATTACTTCATTTTGAGTGATGACATTTGTGGGACTTGAGCCACCAACTGCAATGTCTTACATATTTTTCTATACATGCAGTAGTTGTTTTTTTGTACTTGTTAAAGCACTGCTTTTTTACTATACCTACCACTTATGTATTAAATTTGTTACAACAGAACAGTCACTTTTTTGACAGTCTGCTCCAACATTAGCTTCATAGGGATCATATTGGTATTTTTCGAGTTTCTGATTTAAATGACATTTAAAAGCATTTTTTGCAGATGTTCAGGAGTGCAAATATTTGAATTCAACATTGAATGGAATAAAATATTTTGCAGTAGTTTCTAATAACTGGAAATGCTTAAATACTCAAACCATTTAAGGAGACTTAAGCAAAAAAGACAACTGATACAAAAGTATTATAGAAAAGGATCTATTATACAAACATGCATGAACTATACTCTCAAAGTCACAGAAACAAAGTAGGCGTGAAAGAAAATGATATATATAAAAAAACAAAGGATTTGCCACAGTATCTGATTTAAATAAATTAAATCCATCAGATGTAAAACCATAAGTGTGCTATAAGCCATTTGAACATTGTTGCCGGACAAAAGAAAATTAAGGAATTGGAGCATCAAAAGGTTTGTAGATGAAGATAAGCTTACAAAAACAATATTCAAAACATTTATTCTGTTGGACAGTAATAGTGGAAAGGTATCTGAGAAAAAAAAGTTTCCTATCCCATCCTTCTCCACATAAGCAATCCCCCCTCCCGCCCCCATCCCCAAAATAAAAGATCATCTTGCTAAAAGAGCATTTTCATCGTTAGGTGCTGGGGGTCTTAAGGTGTCTTCGACTCCTCTTTTGGCCTAAAGGAGCAGTATGTGGCATAAATAACTATTTCTTGTACAACATGGGTGTTAAAGTGTGTTTTTGCTCACTTTGATGTGTCCATTTTCTCCTCCTCTGGGGCCTTCTCTTCATCTTTCACATCTGTATAAAACAGTATAATGTCAAAATTCCAACAATTATTTAAAAAAAAAAGCTGTTCATAAGCAGGGATAACACATATGGTCATACCAAAGATAAGTTATCAGCCAATGTTTGTAAAGATGCATTTTAAAATTAGATTGTAAACATGTGGATACTCCAAAATGACACTGGCACTTTTAACTGTATACAAATGTAAGCAAAACTAAATAGAATATGTTAAAATACATGTATTGTACATACATTAGTCACCTTTACTGCCCTATAATGGCCACCAATATTATGAGTGTTTCATGCCAAGTCAGCAATCCGCAGTTGTAGTGTTGAACGTGAGAATTAAAGCAGATGGTGTATGAACTGAAACATTCATTGAGTGTGAGATGAGAACAAAAAAAATGAATAAATACCTTTTGTTTCCTCCTCACCTTTCTTCTCCTTTTCTTCAGCCTCCTTCTCTCCCTCAGTCTTGGCTCGCTTGGCCTTCTTAAAGTTGGCTGTGTTTCGGCGGCCTCCTTCACCTTCGTCCTCGGAGTCGGAGAATTCCTCTTCACAAGCTATCCTCTTGTCGTGAGCGCGAACTGAGCATGAACAGGGCGGAGTTTTAGTAAAATACTGCTTATGAACAACTGATGATTATTAGCTGAATTGATTCATGTTCTGAACGCTAATTAAAAAACTGGGCTGTGTCAAGAGGGCGCTAACTGTAGCTGCCTCTCCATTACCCCAAGAAATGTGCAAAACCTAATTATCACATTAAGAATCTGGTAATGGAAACATCCATATTTCGAAAAACCTCTCAAATACTGCAAAAAAATGTTTACCGTATTTTTCGGACTATAAGTCGCTCCGGAGTATAAGTCGCTCCGGAGTATAAGTCGCACTGGCCGAAAATGCATAATAAAGAAGGGAAAAAACATAAGTCGCACTGGAGTATAAGCCGCATTTTTTGGGGAAATTTATTTGATAAAACCCAACACCAAGAATAGACATTTGAAAGGCAATTTAAAATAAATAAAGAAGAGTGAACAACAGGCTGAATAAGTGTACGTTATATGACGCATAAATAACCAACTGAAAACGTGCCTGGTATGTTAACGTAACATTATGGTAAGAGTCATTCAGAAAACTATAACATATAGAACATGCTATACGTTTAACAAACAATCTGTCACTCCTAATTAGGGTTGGGTATCGTTTGAATTCGAACGATTCTGATTCCGATTCTCGATTCCGATTCTTTTAAGAGGCAGGGTCAAAAAAAAGTTTAGGATATTTTAAATGAGCTAGCTAACCTACAGTCTTTCTGAATTAAATAGTCTGACATTCTCCATCAATTTTAATTCTATTAACTTTTTATGAACTTTACTATAAATTCCTCACAGGGCTGTTTTCAACTAGAATATAAATATCAAATCTATGAACTTGAATATAAATATTATAAATTATGAATACATTTTCCCAGGGGTACACTTTCCTCAAGAGAGCTTTATTTTTGAAAACCTCATGAAAACACATTTACACACACAAGTGTATGATGCTGCAGGTACTTAAACATGTTACCGTGCTCCCACTGATGGGCTAACCTGGTGCAGAAAAGCAAATAAACAATAAGAAACAACTTGCAAAACCCAGTCCAGATTAGCAGCAGGTACAGTATAAAATCAGAGACAGTTCTTGTTTAGGAAAATGACCATATCCGCCTTCTCAGGCAGGATGCGTGAGCGTTCTGGACAGATAGTGTCTCCTGCTGTGGAAAATACACGTTCGCTGGGTGTGGAAGAAGCTTGAACGCATAAATAGGAGAAAGCTAGATCTGACAGCAAAGGATAAGTCTTTTGTTGGTTCCACCGGACCACCACCATGCAGCAGGGTCGTCAGACATAAGTATCGGTGGAACGTCCTGGTTAGGGTTGGGTATCGAGTATCGATTGGAACCGGGACTAACTTTCCGATTCTCCCGGTATCGTTCAAAAGTTTAAATTTCGATTCCTATTTTCGATACCCAGTCCGCCGACCGGAAAAAAAAAAAAAAAAAAAAGCCTGCCGAACCGGAAGAAGAAGCCGCTGAGCACCAACGAAGAAGCGCCCACCGCCGGAAGTGTTAGCATAGCCGAGCGAGTCAGTCAAGCTCAAGCATGGATAGCGGGCGTCGGCGGTCGAAAGTGTGGCTTTACTTTACAAAAAAAAGGAAATAACCGCGAAATAACAGAGCTCCATGTCCATCAAGAAACGAGTGGAGAGAGAGCTGCAGATGTACCAGGACGTTCCACCGATACTTATGTCTGACGACCCTGCTGCATGGTGGGAGCACGGTAACATGTTTAAGTACCTGCAGCATCATACACTTGTGTGTGTAAATGTGTTTTCATGAGGTTTTCAAAAATAAAGCTCTCTTGAGGAAAGTGTACCCCTGGGAAAATGTATTCATAATTTATAATATTTATATTCAAGTTCATAGATTTGATATTTATATTCTAGTTGAAAACAGCCCTGAGGAATTTATAGTAAAGTTCATAAAAAGTTAATAGAATTAAAATTGATGGAGAATGTCAGACTATTTCATTCAGAAAGACTGTAGGTTAGCTAGCTCATTTAAAATATCCTAAACTTTTTTTTGACCCTGCCTCTTAAAAGAATCGGAATCGAGAATAGTCAGGAATCGGAATCGTTCGAATTCAAACGATACCCAACCCTAGTCCTGGTACATCTGCAGCTCTCTCTCCACTCGTTTCTTGATGGACATGGAGCTCTGTTATTTCGCGGTTATTTCAATTTTTTTTGTAAAGTGAAGCCACACTTTCGAACGCCGACGCCCGCTATCCATGCTTGAGCTTGACTGACTCGCTCGGCTATACTAACACTTCCGGGGGTGGGCGCTTCTTTGTTGGTGTTCAGCTGCTTCTTCTTCCGGTTCGGCGGACCTTTTTTTTCCGGTTGGCGGACTAAATTGGCGTGACAGCATCGAAAACAGGAATCGAAATTTAAACTTTTGAACGATTCCGGGAGAATCAGAAAGTTAGTCCTGGTTCCAATCCATACTCGATACCCAACCCTACTCCTAATCGCTAAATCCGATGAAATCTTATACGTCTAGTCTCTTATGTGAATGAGCTAAATAATATTATTTGATATTTTACGCTAATGTGTTAATCATTTCACACACAAGTCGCACCCCCGGCAAAACTATGAAAAAACTGCGACTTAAAGTCCAAAAAATACGGTATGCTCTTATGACATGTTTTGATATTGAAATGTGTTGCAAAAGCATAATAGAAACACTTTTTCCGCATTTAAAGGGCACCTAAACACTAAACCGGCAGGGTGCCGATACAGGACAATTACGGCAAATGGGTCGTCTTGATCTCGCTTCCGATCGGTCAGCCTGGGGGAGCGAGGTGGCACCAGGCCCTCTCGCAGGTCCCTTCTCGGAAATAAAGGTCGGACCGAAGGCTCGGAGAGACCCACATGGCCAAACTAAGTCGAGGAAGCCCTTGAATCCACAATTGGTCCGTGAATTCCTTGTTCCAAATTCCAAAAATCCCTTATCCGTGTCCGCTGCCATACATAAGGATGTTGCCTTTGAGCGATCACCCACCCACTGCCTTCGTCTCCAAAACCATGGAATCGCAAAGCGTCCATCTTGCTCAAAGTGAAGTCTCGCGGGACGAGATTTTGCGAGAATTACGGCTCATGACGCAAAACACCCTTTAATGGGAAGACCTACAAGTCGCAAATGAACTTTGTCGAGTGACGTAACGAGATTATGTCAAATGTCTGAGCATGTAAGCTACACCACACATTATGTTGATTGCTAGATAATGATAGCGAGTTGACAAAGTTCAACTGCCATTGAGTATAGCCTAATGCAGGGGTGGGCAATTAATTTTTACCGGGGGCCGCATGAGCAACCCGAGCACTGCTGGAGGGCCACACCGACAATATTTCAATTAAATTTTGCTCAAATTATTTTTGATATACCGTAAGATAGATAATAATAATATTTTCATTTAACCTAACTTATCTTTATACAAAAGCAGATGGCTTTTGATGGTTTTATTTTTAACACTTTCTTACACAACACTTCCTGATGTATATTACAATACAAAAATTTCAATTTCTGTCACTTCATCCTGCATCCTCTTTGTTGTGAACGTAGCCCGCCTGTAAGGTGATTGGCGAAGAAGGAAGAAGCGTTGCTGTTGCGGAAATGAGGAGTAAGGATTGGTTTTCCTTTTGGAAAGAACGAGATAAGTTGAGCTGTGTTAGTATAGGTTGCTCAATAAAAGTTTAAAAAGAGCGTCAGACTTGGTGTGCACTTCTTCTGGACGCTACAATTGATGTCAGTGGGATGAAATGCCTCCCAGTTCGCCTTGCCATCAAACCTGGGAGTCTTCATTGAGGGCGGAATTCCCCCTGTGGCAAGCAGCGTGGCTGCACCTGTAAACGCTCTCTCTCTATCTCTTTGCGGCGAGCTCCTCACGTGGCACGTACCTCCCGATGACGTAGCACACAAACAGTGCAGTATGCGCAAAGTTTTACTTCTGACACCAATTGTAGCGTCCAGAAGAAGTGCACACGAAGTCTGACGCTCTTTTTAAACTTTTATTGAGCAAGCTATACTAACACAGCTCAACATATCTCGTTCCTTCCACACGCACGTCTCCTCACTTCTCATTTACGCAACTCAAGAAGACAACATCTACTTCAGCAGGTCGTTACACTATATTCTTTAAAGACAGCAACGTGTGTACCACAAATAAGCACACGGCTTTACCTTTACTTGGCAGTCCATGTCTTTTTTAAAACACGCCATTCGTCATCAACTTTTCTCTTTTTAGCGTCTCGGGGATAACCGGGCATCACTTGTCGCTGTGCGCCTTCCCTCACAGGACATACGCACATATAACACTTTTCAAAATAAAAGCAGCACAGTTGTATTGCACGCACGACAAAGATGTTTTTTTTAAATTTATTTTGTATTTGTGATTGCCGCTGCGCGCATGAGCATACGTCCGCACGGAAGTAATACAAATAACGCTTTTCAAAACAAAAGCAGCACCGTTGTATTGCACACTCGAAATAGATACTTTTTAAAATTTATTTTGTAATTTATAATTGGCCTCACGCGGGCCGGACAGGGACGTACAAAGGGCCGGATGCGGCCCGCGGGCCGCAGAATGCCCAGGTCTGGCCTAATGTAACAACAACATGACTACATATAGTTAGTTGCTCCTCAGGGAACGACAGCCATGAACAGCAATAATCTTGTCGGGCCAAACGACAACTTCTATTCAGTTTGTAATTGTGAGAAATGTGTATGTTTTTTATTTTTCAGACTGTTATTTTAATCCAACTATACGGTTTTTCTTATATGTCTTGGTAAAAAAAGAACGCTTGAAGTCTTTGTTATGTCAATGAAGCCTGAAAAGTTCTTACTGGATATGCGTTTGTTGGGGTCCTCCTCTTCCTCGTCTCCACTGTCTTCCTGTACGGCGTCTTCTGGAATGGCCTGCATTTGTACCCCTGGAGCGTGGGGCAGCATGCGCAAGTTCTCAAACAAACGCTGTCTACCAGGGACAACAGATGTCACAAGTTCATTTAATAGATTGTACGGCCTCTCACTTGTATGCTAATTTAGCTGCAAAGAACGACAGTCTTTCCTAATAAAAAGATAGGAAATAGAATGCTACACCCCAAAGAACTAACAAAGAATGCAGCAGTTTCGCAGACATACTTAATCTTCTCCAGGTAGTCGTTGGTGTTCTGGTTGGTCATATTGGAGGGGCTGATGTGCAGCTTAAAGTCTGGTCCGAAGTACTCAAAGTAGTCATTGTATGGGAGTTCTAGAAAAAAAGGGTGAGCAGTCATACAAAATATTTATCAGCACATTGCATTTTTTGTATAAGGCAGCAGAAAACTTAATGTTTACAAATGTGACAATAAGACATTTGAGCCCCACCCCCTCCCAGATATTACAAAGCATGTGTTGAAAAACACAAAAGCAGGTCACAACTCACAAAATCTTAAAGGGGCCGTTTTCTGCTCAAAGTTAAATCCAACAAAAATTTGATAACAGCACCACCTGCTAGCTTATATCACCATGAGTGGTTAACTTTGTTTTTACACATGTCGAGATCTTGCATGATAACTAATTATAATGAATAAGAATTGCTCATCGGCCCAAGGTAATAGTCTGGCGTTCAGGTTTGTCACTCAACACTGTCTTGGACACAGGCACACGCAGGGAACATGTGGAGTAAGGATACAATGACAACAACATTTCATATCAAAGTTTACCTCACCAAAATTATCAGGATTATCATTATTGCAGTATTGTTGAATGTGCTTAAAAAGTATTTATACACGCTGAAATCCTTTTGATCAAGTTATTTTTTTAAATACCTCAAATATATGGACACAATTTTAGACAACCCACTATTTTGCATGTTTTGTGTTTCTTATGCTTAACTGATAGTGTATTAGTCTTAGTATTTTATCTGTTTTAATGACTAAGCTTTTAATGATTTAAACACTGGTTTGAACTGTAACATTTGAAAAGAAAAATGCATAGCAAATCAAATCAGTTATTTATCTCTGGCAGGTATTCTACTGTTCAGCGGTCCTTGAACGCACCGTAAAAACACCTCTGTCTCGTATTCCTCTGAACGATCACTCTGTTCTAAAACAGCAGTTTGTAGATTCAATGTGTACAATAAAATATCTTGGTTTCTCAGACAGCTATGTGTTTGTGTAAATTGAGATTGGAGTATGTAGTTTCTTAATGTGGAAAGACGTAATTGTCTTTTGTGTAATGTTAGCATTTAAGCTAGTGAGCTGGCGCGAGTCAGTCCGAGAGTTTATCAAAGCGCAGTTATCAATCACGGTTTTTCAATTTAAAATGGCCAGCCAAATTGCTATTATTGGCTGACACCAAACAAAGCTAATGCGCGCGTGTTACGTGAGGCATAGTTTACGTGTGCAAAGTTGGAAGAGGGCAGGATAAAATGTTTAAAAGACTTCTAAAAGTGTAAAGGTTGCAAACATCCACATTAACACGGGATGTATGTGCTTGATTTGCACCACAAATAAATGTAAATCCTATCTCACAATAAAACACCTCAAAGACTCACCATTAGGGATGGATGTATCAAGTGCGACGGCGGTCTCATACGTCCAGCAGCGCGCGACGTTTCGGATAGTGTAGCCGCCACCTCCCAGCATTAGCAGCGGCAGGTTGAAGCTCTTCATGTACTCCACACACTTGGCGTGTCCTGAGCATACGTCACATGGCTGCTAGAGAAATTGCTTGATTGATGCATTGTGTAAGGAGTGTTCACTTACCTTTAATAGTGAGGTTGAAGCAGCCCAGTCTGTCCCCTGACAGAGAGTCTGCGCCACACTGCAGAACCACTGCACTGGGCTGGTACATCTCCATCACCTTGGCCATGATCTATACAGGAGAATAACACTAGGTTGAAAAAGCTTCTTTTACTCAAACTACAACAACTCAAAAGTCTGTTCAACTCACAGGCTTGAATATGGCTTCATAAGACTCATCATCAATTCCATCTCTCAAAGGGTAATTCACAGCATAATATTTGCCCTTCCCAGCCCCAATGTCCTGCAGAAAGGAGGGGAGAAAGTGTCACTAAATAAGAGTTTCGACTGAACTACATTTTACTTGTAAACAACATACTCTGAGGTCGCCGGTGCCAGGGAAGTACTCTCCATACTTGTGGAAAGACACGGTCATGACACGGTCTGTGGTGTAGAAGGCTTCTTCCACACCGTCTCCATGATGGATGTCAATGTCTATGTACAGAACTCTCTGGTGGTACCTAAAGAAAGAGGCGTATACTTCAAATGAACAAATATTAACCTTCTTACAGGCATGTTTGTACCATGTACAAATGTGCAGCTTTTGAAATTGCTAGGTGCCAGCCTTATTTATAAATAAATGATAAATGGGTTATACTTGTATAGCGCTTTTCTACCTTCAAGGTACTCAAAGCGCTTTGACAGTATTTCCACATTCACACACTGATGGCGGGAGCTGCCATGCAAGGCGCTAACCAGCAGCCATCAGGAGCAAGGGTGAAGTGTCTTGCCCAAGGACACAACGGACGTGACTAGGGTGGTAGAAGGTGGGGATTGAACCCCAGTAACCAGCAACACTCCGATTGCTGGTACAGCCACTCTACCAACTTCGCCACGCCGCCCCATATTTAATTGGATTCCATTTTGTTCATGTGTTCAAAATACATGTTTTACTTTTTTAAATGACTATTTTTGCTTAGGCAAAATGTAAAAAAATATGGCACTTTCTATTAACTTGCATTGCAGTATTTGTTGTATTTCCCACAGTATTAATATAATGCATGCAGCGTTATAACAGTAAAAAAAAGAAGTCTTCATTACACGAGATTAGTTTTTAGGCAAGAGCTGCTGCCTTCATCGCTATAAGTTGATCTTGGTATCTGAAAGCCAACATAAATCAGCTGCAGTTATAATTTATGTTATAATTATTTTTGTAGAGCCGTTTTATTTATTTTGGTCTCAATATTCAGCAGTACGAAAAACAATATTTTGGAAGATTTACCACCTGATTGCTGACCCAATACAGTGTTATCTCGACTTCTATCTTAAAATCTGATTTTATATACACTATAATTAACTCTCGAAATCCCCAATTTTAAATTGAAACAAGCAGACCATAAGAAAAGTATTTAAGCGTGTGTGCTCACTTCAGTAATTCAAGTATGGCCAGCACAATGTCGTTGACATAGCAAAACCCAGAGGCCTCTGACTTTTTGGCGTGATGGAGGCCCCCCGCCCAGTTGATGGCTATGTCCGTCTGCTGTTTGTTCAACTTCACAGCACCAGCTAAAACAGAAACAGGCAGTGAAAATTAGCAGCCTGATTCGACCAACATCAATTATAACTATTGCAGTTTAGAAGGACTTCACATCTTACCGACAGAACCGCCACCTGAGAGCTGGCAGAACTCAAATAAACCATCAAACACTGGACAATCTTCTCCTACATTAACTGAAAGAAATGAGCAGTCGTTTACAATATTGATTGAGGATGTCTTCATAGACTGTGTAACCCATCTTACATCGCTGCATTTGTTTGCTGTACTCTGACATGTTGTCTGGACGGATGGAGCGCAGAAATTTGATGTAATCATCACTGTGGTACTTGGTCATCTCCTCGCCGCTGGCTTTGTGTGGACGCTGCAATGTGGAATAGAATTAGCTCAACGCCGGCAAGTGCAAGTATTTCAATAAGCAGCAACGGTCGATTGAATCAAAACATACATATATCTCCATTTTCCTGTAGAGGCCATAGTTGAGCAACAAGTTATGTGTCATACGAATACGGTGTGGCTTCATGGGGTGGCCCTGGCCATAGTAATAATTTCCAACATCACCTGAAATGGAGACACAGACAACACAGTTGAAACAATTTCATCGTTAAGTCCAAACTGCAAGCACTTTCACATTCCTGTGCCCTTTGGACGAAAATGAGTAAAATCCACGCACTTCAGTCGGCTTTTGCAGTTTCACGTTCAAATACTTTCAGGGCAAATCGAAAGCGTAAGTAAATATGAGACGGAGGGAGAAGCAGATGTGTGCAAGTAGATTTTTTAAATTTTGACCAGAAATGTGCTTCCCTGCCTGCTAGCATGAGGTGCTAATGCTAGCTACATGTTTAATTGTGTTGACATCGACCCACACTTATAGTTATTGTTAGCTCACAAGCAGTCACGTTTGCTAGCAAAGGAGATACGACGCCTACAACTCATAGAATAAAATCATATTTAATAAAGCTACTTTAGGACAACTCGGTAAGTGTTATAGTGTGTATCTGGACACAATGGAACGGCTGTAGCTTGAAGCTAGCTACGCTAGCTAGCGTGTGCGATTAGCGAGTGGAGAAATGACTGAAACCTTTGTTGGCAACAAAACAGCCAATTTCGTTCCTCACTGCAGCCGCTGCTCAAAACACACACACAACTTTAAACTTACCGTCATAATAGTAGCAAACTTTTTTCTTTGTTCCTTGACTAAGCGCCATTTTAGTCCTATTTGGTTGGTTTCAAGCGCTCACCCGCGGGAGGCTACACAGCTACAAGAGGCGGACCGTTCGTAATCTGTATGGCGTTGAAATGGATGGGCTGCAACGACAGCAGACCCCACCAGGGGGCGACAATTTCACACTTTTTCTTCTTCGTCATTGCTTTTTGCTTTGAAAAACAATTCAACACAGGAAGTACACGTTGCAAGTATACAAGCAAATTAAGGCACTTCCAATACATTACAATATTTCAAACATTTACGAGGTTGAGCGATCAACATTTTTATGTCAACATTTTTTTTTTAAAGTAAGAGACAATACAAATAGATAAAACATAATAATACTTTTTGTCTGTATCTGTTAATATTAACCATTGGCAAGTAAGCCTGTATGCTGGGCATTGACTATTGTTGAGTGTTTTTTATTCATTTTATTTCTGCTTTTATTTCTTTTATTTGGGTTTTATTGTTGTATAGATAATTTTTCTGTGATATGGATCCCCCTGGATCTGAAATAAAATGACTACTAATAATAAGATAAAATAAATCCATCCATCCATCCATCTTCTTCCGCTTATCCGAGGTCGGGTCGCGGGGGCAGCAGCCTAAGCAGGGAAGCCCAGACTTCCCTCTCCCCAGCCACTTTGTCCAGCTCCCGGGGGATCCCGTGGCGTTCCCAGGCCAGCCGGGAGAGATAGTCTTTCCAACGTGTCCTGGGTCTTCCCCGTGGCCTCCTACCGGTCGGACGTGCCCGAAACACCTCCCTAGGGAGGCGTTCGGTTGACATCCTGACCAGATGCCCAAACCACCTCATCTGGCTCCTCTCGATGTGGAGGAGCAGCGGCTTTACTTTGAGCTCCTCCCGGATGACAGAGCTTCTCACCCTATCTCTAAGGGAGAACCCCGCCACCCGGCGGAGGAAGCTAATTTCGGCCGCTTGTACCCGTTATCTTGTCCTTTCGGTCATAACCCAAAGCTCATGATCTTAGGTGAGGATGGGAACGTAGATCGACCGGTAAATTGAGAGTCTTGCCTTCCGGCTCAGGTCCTTCTTCACCACAACGGATCGATACAGCGTCCACATTACTGAAGACGGCGCACCGATCCGCCTGTCGATCTTACAATCCACTCTTTCTTCACTCGTGAACAAGACTCCGCGGTACTTGAACTCCTCCACTTGGGGCAAGATCTCCTCCCCAACCCGGAGATGGCACTCCACTCTTTTCCGGGCAAGAACCATGGACTCAGACTTGGAGGTGCTGATTCCCATCCCAGTCGCTTCACACTCGGCTGCGAACCGATCCAGTGAGAGCTGAAGATCTTGGCCAGATGAAGCCATCAGGACCACATAAACTGCAAAAAGCAGAGACCTGATCCTGCGGCCACCAAACCAGATACCCTCAACGCCCTGACTGCGCCTAGAAATTCTGTCCATAAAAGTTATGAACAGAATCGGTGACAAAGGGCAGCCTTGGCGGAATCCAACCCTCACTGGAAATAGGTCCGACTTACTGCCGGCAATGCGGACCAAGCTCTGACACTGATCATATAGGGAGCGGACCGCCACAATCAGACCGTCCGTTACCCCATACTCTCTGAGCACTCCCCACAGGACTTCCCGGGGTAGACGGTCGAATGCCTTCTCCAAGTCCACAAAGCACATGTAGACTGGTTGGGCAAACTCCCATGCACCCTCAAGGACCCTGGCAAGAGTATAGAGCTGGTACACAGTTCCACGACCAGGACAAAAACCGCACTGTTCCTCCTGAATCTGAGGTTCGACAATACGGCGTAGCCTCCTCTGCAGTACACCTGAACAGACCTTACCGGGAAGGCTGAGGAGTGTGGTCCCACGATAGTTGGAACACATCCTCCGGTTCCCCTTCTTAAAGAGAGGAACCACCACCCCGGTCTGCCAATCCAGAGGTACCTCCCCCGATGTCCACGCAATGTTGCAGAGTCTTGTCAACCAAGACAGCCCCACAGCATCCAGAGTCTAAAGGAACTCCGGGCGGATCTCATCCACCCCCGGGGCCTTGCCACCGAGGAGCTTTTTAACTACCTCGGCAACCTCAGCCCCAGAAATAGGAGAGCCAACCACAGATTCCCCAGGCACTGCTTCCTCATAGGAAGTCGTGTTGGTAGGATTGAGGAGGTCTTCGAAGTATTCCCTCCACCGATCCACAACATCCACAGTCGAGGTCAGCAGAACACCATCCTCACCATACATGGTGTTGACAGTGCACTGCTTCCCCTTCCTGAGGCTTCGGATGGTGGTCCAGAATCGCTTCGGAACCGTCTGGAAGTCGTTTTCCATGGCTTCCCCGAACTCCTTCCATGTTCGAGTTTTTGCCTCTGCGACCGCTGAAGCTGCACACCGCTTGGCCTGTCGGTACCTGTCTTTAACAAGATAAAATAAAATGAAGACAAATTAAAAAAGGCTTATCCAAAACAACTGAAATTCCTTGAATAAGGATAATAATATAAGGGCTTATTTTTCTTCCAAACTATCTTCCGAAATTGTATTAATCATTTGAAATCATTAAACCAGTGTGAGAATTTCGGTTTTAGTTTAAGGAATCAACGTTTATGTATGAAACATTTAGCTTGCGACATAATGATATTAATAATAATTTATTTGTCGAGGTTGGATAAATATCATCGTTGGTTTTTACACAAAAGAAACCACCCAGAAAATGTGATGTGTAGCCACCAGCGGAACAAATAGATACATTATTTTTCATATAATATATTAAATACTTATTATGTTAAACTCACAAGATCAGGAACAGTTTTTTTCTTGATCCCATCAGAACACTAAACTCTGAACACTGCCCCTCATTTAAAAAAGTATTCCAATGTTGTATATTTATTGATCCTAAAAGGTATCCATTCATAATAGTTGTATTTATTATTTCCATCCATCCATTTTCTACCGCTTGTCCCTTTCAGGGTCGTGGGGGGGGGGGGGGGGGGGGGTTTGGGGCTGGAGCCTATCTTAGCTGCATTCGGGCGGAAGGCGGAGTACACCATGGACACGTCACCACCTCATCAAAGGGGCAACACAGATAGACAGACAACATTCACACTCACATTCACACACTAGGGACAATTTAGTGTTGCCAATCAACCTATCCCCAGGTGCATGTCTTGTATTTATTCATCCCAGACTCACAAAGGTGGACCTAGTGAATGACCTGCACCGAGCTGGTAGCAAAGTAACAAAGGCTACCATCAATAACACACTATACCGCCAGGGACTCAAATCCTGCAGTGCCAGATGTGTCCCCCTGCTTAAGCCAGTACATTTCCAGACCCGTCTGAAGTTTGCTAGAAAGCATTTGGATGATCCAGAGGAGTATTGGGAGAATGTCATATGGTCAGATGAAACCCAAATAGAACTTATTGGTAAAAACTCAACTTACCGTGTTTGGAGGAGAAGGAACGCCGAGTTGCATCCAAAGAACACCATACCTACTGTGAAGCATGGGGGTGGAAACATCATGTTTTGGGGCAGTTTTTCTGCGAAGGGACCAGGACGACTGATCCGTGTAAAGGAAAGAGGGCCATGTATTGTGAGATTTTAATTGAAAACCCTCCTTCCATTATCAAGGACATTGAATATGACACGTGGCTGGGTCTTTCAGCATGACAATGATCCCGAGCAAAGAAGGAGTGGCTTCATAAGAAGCATTTCGAGGTCCTGGAGTGGCCTCGCCAGTCTCCAGATCTTAACCCTATAGAAAATCTTTGGAGGGAGTTGAAAGTCCGTGTTGCTCAGCGACAGCCCCAAAACATCACTGCTCTAGAGGAGGAATGGGCCAAATACCAGCAACAGTGTGTGAAAACCCCCACTCTGTCTCTCATAGCTGAAGTGTACATATGATGAAAATTACAGGCCACACAAGTACTCCGGCTTCCTCCCACCTCCAAAGACATGCACCTGGAGATAGGCTGATTGGCAACACTAAATTGGTCCTTGTGTGTGAATGTAAGTGTGAATGTTGTCTGTCTATCTGTGTTGGCTCTGGGATGAGGTGGCGACTTGTCCACTTGTGTACCCCGCTTTTCATCCGAATGTAGCTGGGATAGGCTCCAGCACCCCTGCCCCCAGAGAGGGACAAGTGGTAGAAAATAGATACACTCTACATAAGAATATGAATTTCTTAGATTTATTTACAAAACCATTTTTTTCCCTTCTATTCTCAACGTAGGCTTTGTAAGGTCATGTTACCTCTAAACCAGGGCCGGCCCGTGGCATAGGCCTTATAGGCAAATGCTAAGGGCGCCGTCCATCAGGGGGCGCCACACCAGTGCCACAAATGTTGGAGAAAAAAAAAAGAAAAGAAAAAAAAAAAAAGAAAAAAAAAAAGTTGGTACTATTATTTCTAAATACAAAAAATAATCCCACGTTAAATAAAATGCAAAGTAAAGCCTATTTAATAGAAATATTATTTGTTACAACATTACGCCCCCCCCTCCCCTCCCCCCGCACGGTGCCCCCCCTCCCTTCCCGTATCATGACTCTTTGGACATCAAAAAATCAACACAAGATGTCAAAACGGCCAAAACTGTCAGGTGACCAGGGAAGAAAAAAGAGAAAAGAAGAGGAGGAGAAACGAGAAAAAGACAGAGGTAACTGGTAGGTAACGTTAGCCGACATGAAATTATTTGTCTGTTACAGAATGTGATAGTAACCTGGCTCTTTAGCATTAAGCTAATGTTACATGATTCGGCAATTGCTAATCAATAAATAGCTAGTTCTGTTTTAACGTCGGGTTAATATTGTGGGGGGGGGGGCTAAATTATTATGGAAAATAATAATGTAACGTTAGGTAATTACAGTACTCCCTGGTGTACAGTAATTTGTAAGTCATTCTAGTTAATGCAATATTAAAAAACACAAATAGAGAACTCTGTAGGATCCCCTTTTTTTGTAATATAGTTGTTAAAGTCATACTGGTTTGATATCTTGTTTTGTGCAGTGCCTTATTTATATTGTATTTTTAATTTATTTTATGCAACTTGTTGACACGTTTTATTTTGGGTTTATGTATGTAAAAAATATTGTATTTCATATATTCATTTTTTATTTTTGTATTCATTTATTTATTCATATTTTTTTTGGTTTTGTTAACTATTCTGATTGTTAATTTGCTTTCTTTAAGTAAAAAAAAAGGTCAAAGACAAAGCTATTTGGTTTCTTGTGAGTATATACACTTCACTGCCGAGGGGGGGGGGGGGGGGTGGGTGGGTGGGGGGGGGGGGGGGGCGCCACCTAAAATTTTGCCTAGGGTGCCAGATTGGTTAGGGCCGGGCCTGCTCTAAACTAAACAAAATTGATGCTAATCCACCCTCGTTTCTCTTTTTTTTACCCAAAAAAGAATCGATAAGAGAACCGTCAAGGAACCGAATTGTTAAGCAGAATCAAAAGGGGAATCGGAACTCATCGAAATCTCATCAATTCCTATCCCTACTCATAAGTTCTTAGCATACTAACGTTTTATGCTAGCAATTTAAGTAATTTTATCATTTAAAACTAAAAATCATGAATTTTGACACTTGACGCAATCTTGCAAGTAGGGCTGCAACTAACAACTAAATTGATAATCGATTAATATGTCAATTATTACTTCGGTTAATCGATTAATAATCGGATAAAAGAGACAAACTACATTTCTATCCTTTCCAGTATTTTA
This sequence comes from Entelurus aequoreus, assembly GCF_033978785.1. Taxonomy (NCBI): domain Eukaryota; kingdom Metazoa; phylum Chordata; class Actinopteri; order Syngnathiformes; family Syngnathidae; genus Entelurus; species Entelurus aequoreus. Next base: position 41,542,044 of record NC_084733.1, on the reverse strand, counting down.
TTGAAAAAAAAACAGCATACTGGCACCATACTTATTTTGATTATTGTTTCTCAGCTGTTTGTAAATGTTGTAGTTTATAAATAAAGGTTTATTTTTAAAAAAAAGAAAAAAAAAAGTAGCCTCTGTGCATGCGCATAGCATAGATCCAACGAATCGATGACTAAATTAATCGCCAACTATTTTTTATAATCGATTTTAATCGATTTAATCAATTAGTTGTTGCAGCCCTACTTGCAAGTATTGTAAGTTTTGCTATGTTAGCAAGCTAACACTTGCATTCTAACATTTGAGCTTATTTGATTAATTTTAACCTAAAATTCATGGATTTTGATGCTTGCCGCCATCTTGCAAATATGCAAATTCTTGTTATGTTACCGTGCCAATGTTTTATGCTAGCATGACATTAAGTTTAAACCTAAAAATCATGAATTTCCTTACTACGTGACATGTTGTAAGTAAGTTAACTGCTCATTTACATAGTACCAGTATTTTTTAAGCTAAACTCAGCATGCAAACTATTTTTTTAAGTTAATTTTGCATTTGTCTTTTAAAGAAACTGCTCAAAAGGCTGAACATTGGTCTTGAAGCAACATAGGCCATAGGTTCACAACACAGATACCAATCAGGCCCATCAAAAATGTCTTGGCCATTCTGCAACACAACAACAAAAACAATAACTGACATCCCAACAATGAATATTATGTAAAATGAACAATGAAACGATCAATTCCAAATTTAAACAGATTTTTTTAAAGGCAGAATTTAATCATACAACTCTTAAATCTGATATGATTACATTTACACAATTAAACAATGTAAAACTACTGTAATTTCTGGACTATAAGCCACTACATTTTTACAATGCTTTGCACACTGCGTCTTATAAAACAGTGTGGCTAATCAATGGATTTTTCTTTGCTAACGGCAATAATATTTTGTATTCAACAAATAGTTTTCATATTATGCCTGACAGAGACATTGAAAAGGTGTGTTATTGTTTGTGCTGTGGCACCATCTTTTGGATGAGTTTGCTCACTGCAGGTGCTGCGGGTTTACATGTACTTCCTGTTTCATGCCTGGAACCTGAAGTATAACCGTCCATACCGGTTCTGCTCGAAAGGATTCTCATTCATCACTCCATGCAACATTTGTACGTTTTACAATATGACTTAAACAATTCATACTTACAAAACCGTCCCATGTGGGATGTCTGTAGGAGTGTTTTCATGCATTGTTGTACATGCTATCGTAATGTAATCAAGCTAGCGTCGTTAACATTAGCGAATATGCTAACACATTCACAAGTGTCTGTGTTAATATTATTAACTTACAATGGCATTCTTTTTGTATTGTTTTGTAAATTCTCTAAAACATCACAGTGGAGTTATTGAGTTTGTTTAGCTGATTGGAGAGCTACTGTAGCTTCAGTAGCTAGTGGGTCCATGTTGATGACTTCTGTTTTGTTTGATCGGCAGTTTCACTGCTGTGTTACAGGCATCGTTTGGAAACAATTTAGGTGTGTAAATAAACATTTACAAAATCTTTTTTGCCGGTATATATCTCATACTTATATACAGTGTTGGGTTAGTTACTGAAAACCAGTAACTAGTTACAGTTACTAGTTACTTTATTTCAAAAGTAACTCAGTTACTAACTCAGTTACTTACACCAAAAAGTAATGCGTTACTGTGAAAAGTAACTATTTAGTTACTTCTTTTTTTAAAGCTCCCATTAATGCCCTTTTAGCCTTCATTTCAGTACTGTTATTGCACTGGAGAATAATACAATGTGTTGATCAACTTGACATGCATTTGCATCACTGAACTCTGCTAAGCAATGTGGTCTACATACAACACACAAAGACAAAGATATGTTTCAAAGGGCCAACTTATTTCAGGCCAGAACAAATTGACAAAACTATTTTAAATAGCTGCAACATAACATACATAAGTAACAAACAGCATAATAACAACGTAGCTGTAAACGAAATACGTACTTTAACTTTATTTTTACATACCAAAGCCTAACCAGGCGTTTTTTCTCTCAAGGAATTCTGAAATAAAATCTTGTCTGAAGCCCAGAACACTCTACACATTTCCCCAGTTTTAGTTTAGAGATAAGGAAATATTGGCCTCGCCCACTAGGATCCCTCTTTATGTTTGTGAATTTTATTTTTTATACATTTAGAGCGATGTGATAATCAAACACTCTAGAAGTCTAGAAATAAAGAGTATATAAGAGAATTGACAGAGTGTGTGTACTATAATTCATAATAACATTGATTTTGATTCAATATTATGTTTTGAGCAATGAGTTTGAAAGAAAAAAAAAACAGCTTTGTTTTATTAGTCAACATTGCAACGTTTTCTAAATTACATTTCACCTTTAAGCTTTTTTATTTCACTTTTGTTATGTTTTTGTTTATTTTAATAGTATTTTTAGAAAGTGCTGTGGGCCTTTAAAACATTAGCTGTGGGCTGCAAATGGCCTCCGGGGCACACTTTTGACACCCCTGCTATAGATAATAAAAAATTAAATCCGATAAATCTATCGGTAAAAAGCTGAGCCTGGCGACGCATGCGTGTTAACAACTCTCTCGCTCTCTCTGTCTCCGCCCCTCCCTCACGAATGCTGCTGCGCGCACCCTCCCCTCCCTCTTCTTCCTGCACCCAGACACACACACAGCGCGGCGGCTCCTCCGTGTGACACAAGAGATTCAGAAGAACGACACCGTAGTGCTGCCACACAACACACTCAGATCTTCTGTTTCAAGCCAATACTACATAAAAAGTAACGTAAAATAACGCAGTAACGCATCATGTAGTAACGGTAACTGAGTTACTGAATATAAAAAATAACGCGTTAGATTACTAGTTACCGTCGAAACTAACGGCGTTACAGTAACGCGTTACTTTGTAACGCGTTAGTCCCAACACTGCTTATATATCACCGGATTATAAGCAGGAGATATATTATATGTGCTGCTTATAATCCGGTGCGGCTAATATACATATGTAAAACATCTATTCGTTCTAAAATTTGGTGGGTGCAGCTTAAATACTGGTGCGCTCTATAGCCTAGACACTTTATTTTAGATCCAAAATGGCAAGAGCATGCTGTGCCCCACAAACACATCCCAGGCTGCCTAAAATCAATTGTACATTTGTCCAAAAGTCTTTCTGAACAGTCCCGGCTACTCTTGGTACTGACGCTCTGTGGCAACAAAGAAGTCCTCCAGAACACTCCTCAGATACTCAAAGGTGGGTCGAGTTTCTGGAGTCTCCTTCCAGCAGTGACACATAATATTATAAAGTCCATCTGAACATTTGTCTGGCTTTGGCATTCTGTAGCCCTGCTCCAGTATCTGGATCACCTCTGGGTTGGACATACCTGAACAAGAAAATAACCAATCTCACTTATTAAAGTGTGGTTGCACCATTGGGCATTATTTCAATAATCATTATGAGATATCAATAATCATGATGAGATAATGAAAATGTCACTAATGCTTACCGGGGTATGGTATACGTCCATATGTAACCATTTCTGTCAGGAGGATCCCAAATGACCACACATCGGACTTTATCGAAAATTTCCCATAATTGATAGCTTCTGGGGCGGTCCACTTGATGGGAAACTTGGCACCTGTGTACAGATGAACAATTGAGCTGCTGCACACATAAACAGTAAAATTAGCACATAAAGTTGTTGTTTTTACCCTCCCTGGCTGTATATTCACTGTCCTCGATGAGTCGAGCTAGTCCAAAGTCCGCAACCTTACAGATGAGTTCGTGGGACACCAAAATATTGGCGGCTCGCAGGTCTCGATGAATGTAATTTTTCTGCTCGATGTAAGCCATGCCGTCTGCTACCTGCAGGGGCCCAAATACCATCAGAGAAGCACTGGTGTGAGAATAAAGAAGATCCCTGCTATTCACCGCGGTTACATTCCAAAGTGAAAAAAGGTCAACAGACAAGAAAAGCCTCCAAAATGCCAATTTTTAGGTAGTCACGTTCTCCGTCTTTGCGCCAGAAAACCATTATATTCTTATTAACATAACATTGAGCATAAACATTGCCAACTCTTAACTATTAACAAAATAGCAGCCACTGATCAAATTCCTGTATAATCTTAATATTATTCCCTTGTTAGTGCATGAAGATTAGAGATGGCTACCTTTTACATTTGAACCAATACGGTACCAATTCCCAATACCTGATAATCAATTGGACTTTTTTATTAGTTTCCTTAGATTCGGCATTATTTCCTGTCCAGCGCTCTTATTTTTGTTTTTCACTTCCTGTTTACCTCAACCACTTCTCTTTGCTGAGTGCTTGCCCCCTTAATTGTCTCTGATTGTCAATCTTTGTTTGCTTTAAATTCGACATGTATATAATAATAATAATAATAATAATAATAATACATAATATATTTTACTTATAAGGCACCTTTCTAGACACTCAAGGACACTGTACGAATACAAATCAATAAAATCAATAGGATAAAAACAACAGCAACTAAGTTAGATAAAACATAAACAGTCAGGAATAGGTGTGTTTTGAGTCTTGATTTGAAGAAGGAAATTGAGCTATTGTACAGCTTTCCTTATGCTTCCTGTGCACTTCCCTGTGGCACTATTTTATTTTTCCCCCTAATAAAAGTGTTTTACTTGTAATTATCCTGCTCTGTCTGCATCCTAGGGTACAGACCAGCAATACCACACCGAAACGCAACAACTGTACCAATTTTCGGTACTTTTGTGTGTGTTAAAATGTGTTAATAAATGTTAATTGTTTGAAAAAAAAAATCCCATTTTTAAAGGGGCCCTGCTATGCAAAACCAACTTTTCTTAACTGTTGGTACCTGCTTTTGTGTATTTGGAACCTGCATAAGTCCCGAACATTTAAAATCAAACAATGGAGGCAATGGCGGAGATATTTAGAAAACAATCTCGTCTTCCTTCATACTTCCAGGAAACAAGCCGTTCAGAATTTGGGCAATTTTGTGACATTTTTCCCAAGTGTGAAGTCAGCAGATTATCCAGCTATGGTATACATTTACCCAAAATGCTTTAGGTGAGTCCGCAATTGCAGTCTGCGCTGTTTTCAATAAGCGCCCTATTTTTCGCTATCCTCTTGTTGTGGGTCAGACTGGCTTGTATATGCACATTTATACTACGCTGTTGCCATTTCTAATACAAAGTAGCACATTGTTCGAACCTAATCTGTCTTTAGACTTGCTATGGAAGCGCTAAAAACTACAACATGGCTGCCAAAGTAGAGGCATGTAAATAAGACCGCCCACAAAACAGCACATCCTGAAGAGAAAAGTCGGAAAGCATCTTGAAGATGGTCTGTAAAACATAATCTATGCAAACTTTTGGCCAAAGAACCACCATTACAATGTTATGTAGACCACAAGGAAGTGTCTTAAATCTAGAAAAAAACACTTTAACACTGAGCTGTGTAGTTTTTATCTTGTTTTCTTACTCTTCTGTGTCTCATTTGCACATAAATGGTAAATGGGTTGTACTTGTATAGCACTTTTCTACCTTTCTAAGGAACTCAAAGCGCTTTGACACTATTTCCACATTCACCCATTCACACACACACATTCACACATTCACACACTGATGGCAGGAGCTGCCATGCACGGCGCTAACCAGGACCCATCAGGAGCAAGGGTGAAGTGTCTTGCTCAAGGACACAACGGACGTGACTAGGATGGTAGAAGGTGGGGATTGAACCAGTAACCCTCAGATTGCTGGCACGGCCACTCTCCCAACTTTGCCACGTACTATACATCCACCCATCAGGGTGGGAGGAAGCCGGGGAGAACATGCAAACTCCACACAGAAAGACCCCGAGCCCAGGCATCGAACCCAGGACCTTCATATTGTGAGGCACATGCACTAACCACTTTACCATCGTGCTGCCCAAGTACTGTACAGTACTGTATTAAATTGTAGACTTTGCATACAGTTGCAATTCCAAGACGTTAGATGGCAGTAGTGTAAAGACTACAGTGTGTTAGAAAATCAGGAAGTAGTCTTTGCCATTAAGTTGAATGTGCCAGTTTTATCGTTTGTTGAGCCCTGCAAAGTGTTTATACTGTAAGTGTTGTATATATTACACACCAGATGTTTGATTGTAAAATGCATTTTTCTGTAGTTTTCATTGTCAAATTTGTAGATATTTAAATGGCCAAGTAAAATCGCTAATGCTAATATTTAGCATGTTTATGGCAAATACAAGTGCTTGAACAAGTGCCAAGTTTGCAACCATGTTTTTTTTACTTGAATGCACGTCATTCATTTGATCAACTTTGAGTATCTAGTCGATAGAAAAGCGCTATATAAATCTAATCCATTATTATTATTATCATTAAATTATTAAGTCCAGTCAGGGTGTATATTATAGTACAATTTGCCAGCGACCACAGAGTTTTTGGAGTTTCTTCACTCATTTTTGCACTGGTGTATGCATTGACCTGATCACTGACCATATAAGAACCTGCGCTGCCTCTCAGGTAGCCATCCAGGGTTAAGGTAAACGAGCATTTACGGTCAAATTAGATTGCGTGATTAAACTGTGTAACTACATGAATACTGCGATAATTTTTTGTGATTATTCACAAGTTAACTCGCTATTTTTGACAGCCCTAAACATAAAATAACAGAACAAAACAGAATGGAACAGAATAGAAAAGAACAGAAAAGAACAGAACATAGGAACCGAGAACAGAACTGCTTACCAAATAATAGGCTCTACTGTTTTGTCCTAGCTGGTGATTAAACAATGCTAATATCTGCAGGATCTGTCAGCTACAATACCTGGAATAAGGTTTCTTCTTTTTTTTTTTTTTTTTTTTTTAAGTGAGCCCATATTTATTATTTATTATACTTTTTTGTTCAGGTTTACCTTATTGTAGACAGTAAGTGGATGTGCATGTATATGCATGCCTTTATTCAACACAAAGGATAGGACTTTATTGTCATTGCACAAGTACAACGAAACTATGTTGTAAAACGGTGTGTGTGTGTGTGTGTGTGTGTGTGTATGCGTGTGTGTGCATATGTGCGTATGTGCGTGCGTGTGCGTGTGCGTGTGTGTGTGTAAGAGGAGCGCTATCTGTGCAGTGTATGTTTTGGCTGGTTAAACAGAAATCTCCCAGGTTAGGGAGGTGTCATTTCCTTAGGTCGATTTTTCATCCAGACTTGACAGCACCTCTCATCTCCACCTACGTGCTCCACCCAAGAACACAAGTGTGCTCGATGGGCGCCATTTATACTTTGCCCTTTCATAGCTGAGCACTGCCATTCACATCCTTTTTAGTTGTCTACCAAAGTATACCAGCAATACAACTGAGACACGCCGTTACAAATGTGACTTGTTTTCAGATAATATTGAAAAATTAGGTTCCCGGAAAATAAACAATGATGGAATTTTAAGTATTTTGTTTGCTTGGTCTAAGGTGTACATTTCAGACCTGCAAAGAATGTATATCATATGTGCCATTCGGCCCAGCAGGACTTGACAGGAACTTCATCTATGCACTTTATTCTACAAGACTTCAGTGGTTTGTACCTTATTTAAGAAACTGAGGGCCTGTGTCTACTTGTCGGAATCAACATGTGGATTAATTGATTTAATAATTTTTGTTTTATTATTGTGGCTAAAAAAGGTGATATGACAAAATGACAAATTTTAAACAACAGGGATAAACCACCTAAATCATCTTGTTTTGATGTATGACCACCTAGTCCAGGGTCTATACTGGTGTTTACTACGGCTGTGAATCATTGGTTGTCCCACGATTCGATTCAATATCGATTCTTGGGGTCTCTATTCGATTCAAAATAAAAAATTTTTCAATTCAACACGATTCTCGATTCAAAAACAATGTTTTCCCGATTCAAAACGATTCTCTATTCATTCCATACATAGGATTTCAGCAGGTTCTACCCCAGTCTGCTGACATGCAAGCAGAGTAGTAGATTTTTGTAAAAAGCTTTTATAATTGTAAAGGACAATGTTTTATCAACTAATTGCAATAATGTAAATTTGTTTTAACTATTAAATGAACCAAAAATATGACTTATTTTATCTTTGTGAAAATATTGGACAGAGTGTGTTGTCAAGCTTATGAGATGTGATGCAAGTGTAAGCCACTGTGACACTATTGTTCTTTTTTTTTTTATATAAATGTCTAATGATAATGTCAATGAGGGATTTTTAATCACTGCTATGTTGAAAATGTAACTAATATTGATACTGTTGTTGATAATATTCATTTTTGTTTCACTACTTTTGGTTTGTTCTGTGTCGTGTTGTGTCTCCTCTCAATTGCTCTGTTTATTGCAGTTCTGAGTGTTGCTGGGTCGGGTTTGGTTTTGGAATTGGATTGCATTGTTATGGTATTGCTGTGTATTGTTTTGTTGGATTGATTAATTAAAAAAATAAATAAATTAAAAATTAATAAATAAATAAAAAAATCAATTTTTTAAAAATGAGAATCGATTCTGAATCGCACAACGTGAGAACCACGATTCAAATTCGAATCGATTTTTTCCCATTCCCCTATGTTTACTGTCTGTTAGTAATGCAAAGTCCAGTGTTGAGTCTAGCGGTTGACTTCTGTGAAGTCATTGCAGAGAGAAAGTGAAAGAATAAATGCAATAGTGAAGCTGGCGCAGAAGAACTCAGAGCGAGAGAGAATGGGATCTTTCTTACCTGAGATGCCATGTCTATCAAAGTTTTCACAGACAAACGACTCCCCTGTGTTGTTTTTAAATAATCCAGCAGGCTACCTGTCAAGAATATAGAGTCATTTACACACTGCCCATAGAACATAAATGTATCTAATTTGTCATACTATGCAGATATTCTTTCATTTGTGTAAAATTGAGACAAGGACACATTAAAAGAATATGCATCCAAAAAGTATGCAAAAAAACTGTTATTTACACTAGTGAAGCAGTTTTTGTTAGTAATTCATTCTAAAATGTCAGACGAAGATCAAGGAATCGTACAAAAACAAAATAGTTTTGTATTTTCCAAAAGAAATGTCGTTCTAGACACCCAAAAATACTCTATTAATGCAAAATACATTTTTCTGTAATTGAGGACTTGACCAGAACATATTGTAAAATAATTTACACAATATTCCAGCCAGCCAGAAAAATCCCCAACCATCCTCATACTCCTCAGCTGATGTACTAGCATTTCTTTAGGTGCAAATATCACAATATAAACACAAAACATATGTGCCGAAGCATGATTGTAATGTAAGACTTTTTATTTTGTTAATGTCAGGGTTTCCTCGAAAACACAAAAATACCTGTGGTGGTGGGGGCGTGGTCAATATGACGTCATCGCATGATTTACTATAATGCATATATTATTTAAAAAGGCAATGTGAATATACATTTAAAACAAATATTTTATTATTAAGTATAGTAATACCATATATATATATATATATATATATATATATATATATATATATATATATATATATATATATATATATATATATATATATATATATATATATATATATTTAATTTATTTTTAATTTTTTACATAATATCCTTTTGTTCTATTTTTAAATTGTTGCTGCTTATTGTACATTGTTGAGAATCTTTTTTTTCTTATAGAGATTTCTCCAATCCTTTCAGTCACTCTTTCTTTAATAAAAACGACTGGCAAAGAATCTAACATCTATTTTTGGTGTTATTGGAGACTATACT